>NW_020954579.1:6609399-6633603 GCF_900497805.2 Vombatus ursinus | reverse complement strand
ACAAAAAGCACTGCTATGAAATTTGGGGGATGTATGGGGACCTTTCTTTCTGTCTCTGATTTAATCAGGGAGATGAATGAGCAATTGAGTCACCTTCCTATTCTGATTCCAAATTGTTTTCCAGAATGGTTGAACCAGCTGACAGCTCTACCTACAATATATTACTATGCCCATTTTCCCACAGTACTTCCAACATAGACAATATCTATCCATCTTCTGTCTGTGCCAGTTTGATGGGTATGAGGTGAAACCTTAGGGTTTTCATTTGCATTAAATATTGGCCTTTGCTTAACACACTTTGCAAATATTTAAATAGGGTTCTGAGATGGAATGATACTGGGGATGCTCCAACCTTGAGATGTAACCACTGCACATTGGAAAATGAAATGAACCTTTTTGTTCCCAACCCCACCAGCAATTTGCCAAGTTTGAGGAGCTAATTTAGGACAGTTATGTTTGCTATTCCATGCTCCCAAGAAAGCCCTTTACAAACCAGATCTTCAAGGATAGATGAAGCCCATTGGACCCAACATGGAACCAAATGTTTTCATCCAGTGTACAGACATTGCTTTTTCACTGGGGCTGTGTAAGAATATTACATTTGGAGTCAGAGAATTTGTAGTTGCATTACCAGCTCTGCTACTTACTAGCTCTGTGACTTCAGGCAAATCATTTACCTTCTGGGCTTCAGTTTCCTTATCTAAAAATGAGGCAGTTGGACTAAATTAGGGATTCTTGACCTGGGGCCTGTGAGCTTGTTTTTGTTTTTTTTTGTTTTTGTTGTGCTTTTTTTTAAATTCTGGTAACTGTGTTTCAATATAATTGGTTTACTGTGTAATCCTATGTGTTTAATTTCATGCATTTAAAAACATCATTCTGAGGAAGGGTCCATAGGCTTCATCAGACTGCCAAGGAGTCTATGACAAAAAAAAGAGGTTAGGAATCTCTAGACAAAATGATCTTTATGGTTACCTTCTAGCTCTAAATTCTATAATTTAATGTGTAACTTGATCTGTTCTTATTGTCTGTACCATCTGGGTCCTTAATCTTATTCACTATATATATATATATATATTTTTTTTTTAGTGAGGCAATCGGGGTTAAGTGACTTGGCCAAGGTCACACAGCTAGTATGTGTCAAGTGTTTGGTCTGAGGCCGGATTTGAACTCAGGTCCTCCTGACTTCAGGGCTGATGCTCTATCCACTGCGCCACCTAGCTGCCCCTTCTTCTTCACTATTAATTTCTCAAATTCCCGTAAAGTTTTCTTATTCACTGTTAATTTCTCAAATTCCCAAAGAGTTTATTATAAACACTGGGGTGGAGTGTGACCTGTTGTGATGACGTATTCATAATTTTTGAAGTGTTGAGGATTCTCTTTATACACAAATAACTAAGTCAAGTTAAATAACATTTATTGTTTACTATGTGCTTGGCACGGTGCTAAATTGGGGGTGGGGTGGGGTGAGGTGGGCAGGAATACAAATACTAGGAGAATGACACTTCCTACCCTCAAGGAGCTTATAATAATAAAAGGAAGCTGCAAAGTTCAGGGGGAAGATATGGAGGACACATTGGAGAAAAAAGCCAAGAAAATCAGAAATGCAGGTTGGAGAAGAATGAACACTCAGCTGACCTGGGCCTCCTCCTTAAAATGGAAGTTCTGAGAAGGATTGGCCAATCAGAGGACGTCCTCTGCATGGGGAACTCTCCAAGTGTGGGAACTCCCTCCTCCACCAGTAGGTTACAATGAAACATAGAACCACATGGAAACTAAGTGACTTGTCCAGGGTCACATAACTAATAAGTATCAGATGATTTGAATTTGTTCTTCAGACTCCAACCCCAGCATTCTATCCACTGCACCACACCATCCTAACAACAAACATAGCCCATACGACTTGGTTGCATTTCCTTTTCTCCTTGGTTGGGCAAAAGGATGTTAGATAGCTTGTGGTTACCATTGTTGACATAATCAAGGAAGTAATACAACTGCTCTGGGGGAAGGGAAGCAGGAGCTTTTGCCAATAGCCTAGAGAGGGCACCAGCCAGAGGCAAGCTAGGTGGTGCAGTAGATGGAGCACCAACCTTGGAGTCAGAAGATCTGAGTTCAAATGTGTCCTAAGATATTTATTAGATGTGTGACTTTGGGCAAATCACTTAGCCCTGGTTGCCTAAAAAAAAGGGCACCAGCCTCTCTCACACTATGGGGCTGCCCGTAGGTAGCATATGAAATCAAGATGAGCCCTTTCTTGAAAACAAAGGATCTTCCCCCACCCCTTTGCTGACTGCATTTACTGTTGAGAGGGCTGGGGAGTCAGGTAAGACCTTTGTGAGAGAGTAGAGTGAGTGTTTTTCCTGAATGACTGAGTTTTTCCCCCTCAGCATTGTGTGTATCCCTGAGAAAAATCTTTTGTAGAGGATTAAACTATTAGCTGCTGGAAGTCTTTTTGTTTTTTTTTTAATTTTATTTTTTGGCTAGGCAATGGAGTTAAGTGACTTGCCCAGGGTCACACAGCTAGTAAGTGTTATGTGTCTGAGGTCAGATTTGAACTCAGGTCCTCCTGAATCCAGGCCTGGTGCTCTATCCACTGCAGCACCTACCCACCCCTAGCTGCTGGAAATCTTAAGGCACAGCAGATACCAAAGAGTTTGGGCAATAATGCTATCGGGTCATAAGGTCAGTTATAGGACTCCGAAACAGCTCCTATCAGATTGGATTGGAGAGCCTGATTGTTAAGTTTTCAGTGGAAATGTTTATACTTCAGAAATGAGCAAATGCTCATCAGCATGATTCATTTAATTTAATAAATAATTTAATTTAAATTTTTAAAAATAATTTTAATAAATTAAATTCATATAATTTAATAAAAATAAATGATGATTTATTATTAACCATGATCCACCACCAGTTTTTGTGTGGCTCACAAGGTCAGAATGGGCAAAACTCATTGGTTTTCTAACCCCTGGGTCTAGATGGATAGCAATGGAGAAAATATTAATAATGCAGATTAAACCTAAAAGTGTGTCCTGTGAAATTTCTTTTTGGCTTTTTCTTTATTTGGGAGAGCCAGGTTAACTTTTACCAGTGCACCAGCAGCTTCACCCATTAGTTTGGGAGTTCCTTGAAGGCAAGAATTGTCTTTTGTCTCTTTTTGTATCCCTAGAGCTTAGCACTGTGCCTGGCACATGGCAGGCACTTAATAAGGGTTTATTGACTAACTGACTTCGTCCATCACAAGGTAGTATAGAGGAAAGAGGACTGAATCTGGAGTTGGGTTCAAATCCTGGTTGTGACATTAAGTTATATGATCTTGAGCTAGTCAAAATCTCTTTGGGCCTTGGTTTCCCTATTTGTAAAAAAAAAAAGAAGGGGGCAAGGCTTAGATTGGATGATTTCTTAGGTCCTTCCCAGTTCTAAATCTATGATCCAATAGTCTTCTGAATCTTTCCCTGTCCTTTAGGTGTGCCTATTGCAGAGGCCAAGTCCTTAGCAGTCAGAAGTCATAGAGATCTGAGAAAATGTCAAGGTCAAATAAGATTTTTGCAAAGCACAGTACCAGGCATGTAGTATGCATTTAAATAAATATTTGACAAGTCGTTCCCCAATTGATAAATGGTCAAAGAATATGAACAGGCAGTTCTCAGATGAAGAAAGTAAAGCCTTCTATAGTCATATGAAAAAAATGCTCTAAATCACTATTGATTAGAGAAATGCACATCAAAACAACTCGGAGGTACCACATCGCACCTATCAGATTGTCCAACATGACAAAACAGGTAAATGACAAATGTTGGAGAAGATGTGGGAAAACTGGAACACCAATGCATTGTTGGTGGAATTGTGAAATGATCCAACCATTTTGGAGAGCAATTTGGAACTATGTCCAAAGGGCTATAAAAATGTGCATACCCTTTGACCCAGCAATACCACTTCTAGGGCTGTGTCCCAAAGAGAAGATACAAATGGGAAAAGGACCCATATGTACAAAAATATTTATAGCAGCTCTTTCTGTGGTGGCAAAGAATTGGAAATTAAGGGGATGCCCATCAATTGGGGAATGGCTGAACAAGTGGTGGTATATGAATGTAATGGAATACTATTGTGCTATAAGAAATGATGAGCAAGCAGACTTCAGAAAAACCTGAAAAGACTTGTATGGACTGATGCTGAGTGAAATGAGCAGAACCAGGAGAACATTGTGCACAGTAACAGCCACATTGTGTGACGACTAACTTTGATAGACTTAGCCCTTCTCAGCAATGCAAAGATCTAAGACATCTCCAAAAGTCTCATGATAGAAAATGCTATCCACATCCAGAGAAAGAACTATGGAATTTGAATGCAGATCGAAGCATACTATCTGCGCTTTTTTTTTCTTCTGTTTTGTTTTGTTTCCTCTTTCTTGTGGTTCCTTCTAGTGGTTCTAATTTTTCCTTACAACATGACTACTGTGAAAATATATTTAATAGGAATGTATATGTAGAGCCTATATCAGATTACATGCTATCTTGGAGAGGGAGGTGGAGAGGAAGGGGGAAAAAATCAGAAACTCAAAAGCTTATGGAAGTGATTGTTGATAAATCAAAATAAATAAATCAAAATAAATAAATAAATAAATAAATATTTGTTTCTTTCCTTCTTTAGGGATGGAGAAAAGCAGACCCCTGCAGTAGGGACAAGAAAGGCCAGGAGGCCTGCGGTCTAGAGATGAGGGTCAGTGGTTGATGGTCAGTGATGGTTTAGAAGTTAATCAAAGGTCTAACTCTAATTCTCCATTGGCCCCCTAAAAGTGTAAACATACACATACCACTTTTGGATCAGATATTTGCAATGTCAGAGCTGGAAGGACTCTTAAGAGATCATTAGTCCAAACCCATTCTGTTCCAGGGGAGGAAAATGAGGCTCAGAGTTGAGAGATGTGCCCCAGATCATACAGCAAGTGGTGGAGCTAGCATTAAAACAAAGCTCTCGGCTCTCAAGATCTGAAGGTGTCAGGGTTACAAGGGACCTTAGAGATCAGCCCTCTCCTTTTGCAAGGGAGGAAACATGCAGGTAAAGTGAGGCAGCCAATTTAACACAGGTGGTTAAGTAGTAGCCCTGGGATTTGAGTCCCTCCTCCTAATTTCCCTATTTCTGTTAAAGCTGTCACAATCCTTATATGTGGGCAGACTTACGAGTCATCCTAGATTTCTCTCTTACTTTTACTTACATCCCTGTCCTCCATGTCTAATCAGTTGCCATGTCCTGCTGATTCTATTTCATTGTTCAGTCCTGTCTGACTCTTTGTGACCCCATTTGGGGTTTGCCTTGGCAAAGATACTGGAGTGGTTTGCCATTTCTTCATTTTACAGAGGAGGAAACTGAGGCAAACAGGGTTAAGTGACTTGTCCAGGGCACACAGCTAGTAAGTGTCTGAGGCCAGATTTGAACTCAGGAAGATGTCTTCCTGACTCTAGGCCAGGTACTCTATCCACTGCACCACCTAGCTGCCCTCATTCTAACCTTATATCTCTTGCAATTGTCCCCTTCTCTTCACTCGTACTCTTCACCAAGCTAGTTCAAGTCTTCTCATCAGAACTATTGCAATGGCCTCCTGACTGGTTCTCAGAATCTAGCCCCTTCCCTCTCCAAGCCATTCTCCACACATAGTATGTAAGCATGTCACTTCCGTATTCATGAAACTCTAGTGGCTCTTTATTGCCTATGGGACAAAATATGAATTCTTCCATTTAGCATTTAAAGCTCTTTACAATCTGAAGCCAACCCATCTTACCAGGGCAGTAGACATTACTCCCCCTCCCCTACTCTATATTAAAACCAAACAACATTCGATCTCCTAACCCTATACTCTTGATCAGGTTATCAGCCATCCCTGGAATGATTTTTCTCTTCCCCTCTGCTTCTGGTACCCCCTCCATCCCTTTACACCTCAGCTCAGGTGCTACCTCTGGCAAGATGCCTTTTAGGATTTCCCTAATTGCTAGTAATCCCAGCCCATCCTGAAGTCACTTTGTATTTGGGGTGACTAGGTGATTTAGTGGATAGCGCACCGGGCCTGGAATCAGGAGAAACTGAGTTCAGCCTCAGATACCTACTAGCTGTGGGACCCTAGGTAAGTCACTTAACCTCTATTTGCCTCAGTTTCCCCATCTGTAAAATGAAGATAACTTACCTCCCAGGGTTGCTGTGAAGATAAAGTAATATTTGCAAAGTGTTATATAAATGCTAGTTATTATTGTAATCATTCCATAGAGTAGACCAACAGATAAGGTCAACAAGCATTTATTAAACACTTACTATATGTCAGCCCTGTGCTAAGTCCTGCTGTACGTTACTTGGAGATTCTTTAACAGAAAGAGCCCTGGACTCAGAGTGAGGAGAGCCACATTCAAATGCTGCCTCTGACACTTGCTAGCCAACCCGTCAAGTCTCTAAGCCTCAGCTTTCTTGTCTGTATATAAAATAAATAAATAAGCAAAACAATAAAACTCGTGGGTGCTTATCACAAAGGGCGTTGTGAGAATCAAATGGTGAAACACACGGTTGTGCTCCACAGAGCTTAAAGTGCTCTACAAAGGTCAGCTATTATTAGTCTAGTTAACACATCTTGAAGCTTGAAGGTTGCTAGGAGGTAGGTTGCAGGTGTGGTCACAGTGACCAGCTATAGGAAGTAGCAGACATGGAATTTTTTGGCAGTTACAACCAGAGCATGTGCTATCTATCAATCAAGCACTCAGGCCCACCTATTGTTTGCACCACCCAAGAGCAAGCTCCGATAGCCTTTGTTTGACTCTCCTGGAGCTGACTGTCGCTCACCTCTTGGCTCCACCCCCTTTCTGGGAGGCGTGGCTTTGTCCTATCCCAGATCAAGAGCCCATAGCCTACTCCATCCTTCTTAGGGAAACTCCTCCCTTACTCCCATTACCACTATGCATTTGTGAAGATTTTTTTTTTTGCACAGATGTATGTGTACACAGTCATCTTAATCAGAATCACAGAAATGAATCAAAGCAAGTACCAGCAATTCACACACATACACACAAGTGACCCTCCTCCCAGCCCAGCATCAAATCCCAACATCAGTCAGCTCCAAAGTCTGGAAGTTTAGATTTCCCAGGTGGTTCCGGTGGGGACCAGCCCAAAGGAAGTTTTTGCTAAATGCTTTTTTTTTTTAACCTCTGGTTAACCTTAATGGATGCAGTCAATCGATAACTATGGAAACCTGGAGGACTCTGATGTTTCTTGCAGAGAAAGGAAAGGCAAAGGGCAGCTTCAAGAGAGGAGCAACCTCCCCATTGTTAGGCTACCAATGAAGCCAGATCTAGGCTATTAATGAAGCCGACTCTTTTTTCTTAATATTTCTGATACTGAGACCAGGGAGGAGGTTAGATTTTTTTTGGAAAGAAAGCCAGAGGAGAAAGACCATGGATTTAGTGCTAGAAATCCAGCCCTACCAATTTTACAGATGAGATGTATATGTAGTCATTCAGAACTTTAACACTTCTCTCTCCCTTGAACCGCCCCCCCCCCAGTAAATCCCACCCCACCCCCCCACCTTCTCTGGTTAACTGTATCTCTACAACATCACTCACATCTATCCCCCTTTCTCTATTTTAATGACTTCTACTCCAGTTCAGGAAGGAAACAAATATTTCTTTTCTTTCTTTCTTTTTTTTTGGGGGGGGGTAGGCAATGGGGTTAAGTGACTTGCCCAGGGTCACACAGCTAGTAAGTGTCAAGTGTCTGAGATCGGATTTGAACTCAGGTCCTCCTGACTCCAAGACCAGTGCTCTATACACTGCCCCACCTAGCTGCCCCAACAAGTATTTCTTGAGTACTTTCTTCGTGCCAGGCACTATACTAAAGACTTTATAAATATTGTCTCATTCATTTGATCCTCACAACAACCTTGTGAGGTTGGTGAATATTATTATCCCCATTTTGCAAATGAGGCAAACAGAGGTTAAGTGACTTACCCAGGGTCAGAAGCTAGTTCAAATCTGGCCTCAGACATTAACTTAATTGTGTGACCCTGGGCAAGCCATTTAACATCTATTTGCCTCAGTTTCCTCATTTGCAAAATGGGGATAATAGTAGCACCTATCTCCCAGGGTTTTGTGAGGCTCAAATGAAATGATAATTGTAAATGGTTTAGCACAGTGCCTGGTACATAGTAAGCACTCATTTGTAAGTGTCTGAGGCCAAATTTGAATTTGACGCTTCCTGACTCCAGGCCCAGTGCTCTAACCAAGTAACCTAGCTGCCTCTGTGACATACCCTCATCATCTCTTGACAAGACTATTCCAGCAGCCTCCTAATTGGCCTCCTGGCTTCCTCTCACCAATCCACATTCTATCTAATTGCTAAAATAATCTTACTAAAGTGGTTCTGACCATGTCACTCCCCAGTACAAAGCTTCTTGTGTGTCCCCCCGCCCCAAGTGAATCTGAGTTCATTGTGAGAAGCAAGGATCACTGTTTTGCCTTTCTTTATGCCACCAGCATTTGGGACAGCGCTTGGCACATGATAAGCTTTTAATAAATGTTTGGTGACTGCACCTCCTGGGCTTCCCCTCTCGGATAAATCCCTCAACATGGCCATTTAAAGCCTTTCTCAATCTGGCTTTGTCCCCTTCATGCATTCTGCTTTCCAGGTGAACAGGCTTTACTGTTTACTGCCTCCATGTCTTTACCTGGGCTGTTTCCCAATGCCAGAAATTTGCTCTTCTCTAAACTCCACCTCTCAGAATCCCTAGCTTTCTTCAAGGCTCAACTCTTATATCATTCCTATGGGAAGCCTTTATCATTATATGAGGCAGCTAAGTGACATAGTGGATAGTGCCACGCCTGGAATGCAGAACACATGAGTTCAAATCTGGCCTCAGACACTTACTAGCTGTGTGACCCTGGGCAAGTCACTTAAACTTCTGTTTGCTTCAGGTTCCTCATCTGTAAAATGGGGATGATCATGGCACCAACCTTCCAGGGTTGGTAGGAGGATCAGATTAGATAATAATTGTAAAGCTCTTAGCACAGTACCTGGCATGGAGCACTATATAAATATTAGCTATGATTATTTCCCTTCTTTTTAGTGCCCACCTCCTTAGTGCTGTCTTTCTTTTCCTCAAATTATCACATGCATACTGACCTGTTTATATAATTTATTCCTCCTCCCTCAATAGAATGTAAACTCTTTGAGGAATGAGAATGTTTTATGTTTTGTTTAATGTATTTTTTGTTGGCAAGTCATTTTAGTCATGTCTGACTTTCTGTAATCCCTTTTGGTGTTTTCTTGGCAGAGATACTAGAGTGGTCTGCCATTTCCTTCTCTAGATTATTTTTACAGATGAGGAAACTGAGGCAAACAGGGTTACATGACTTGCCCAGGGTCACACAGCTAGTAGGTGTTTGGGGCCAGATTAATTCAGGTCTTTCCTGACTTCCAGGCCCAGTGTTCTATCTACTACATCACCCAGCTGTCCTTTTGTCTAATGTAAACTTGGGTGAAAACTACCCCATTAAGCTCTGGTACTTTGGCTAAGTAAGAACACTTCTTAATTTTTTTTAAATTTTTAAGTTTTTTTTGCTAGGCAATGGGGTTAAGTGACTTGCCCAGGGTCACACAGCTAGTAAGTGTCAAGTGTCTGAGATCGGATTTGAACTCAGGTCCTCCTGACTCTAGGGCCAGTGCTCTATCCACTGCACCACCTAGCTGCCCCATAGAACACTTTTTAATTGAATCAAACAATTAGAACTCATAATGAACAGATCCATATACCTCCTTAAATCCTTAAATCAACCAAAGCCATGCTCTACACAATTTTGATAAAAGAGAAAAACTATCTCAGAAAGGGGTAGAAGTAGGGATGGGGGTAGGGGCGGGAAGAGATTCTGAGCATCCAGATTTGAGAGATTAAAGCTAGCATGAAGCCAAGGCAACACTGAGCTGGGTCAGAGAGGGGAGATATGGAGGAGAGTCATTGGCTCTATAGGCATCTGAGAGAGAAGGGCCCAGGCTAAGGGAAGTGTCAAGCAAAGGTCAGTTCTTGCCCCAGTTTCCCTGCCAGATGACTATCCACAGCCACTAAGATATAATCTGTCGCTTCATTACTCAAATGTTTCCAGTAAACTGAATTTTGTCTTGACCATAAAGAGGCCAGAGATTCACTAGAGGTAGATAGACATATAAGGTTAGGCAGAGAGCCCAACTTTGGCCTAGATGTTTTGTTGGCCTTGGATTTTCCTAACTGGGGGCTCAGAGGGATTGTGACTGAATGTGAGATTTTTTTTTCTTCTAAAATAAACTCCCTAAAGTTGAAGAGAAGGGAACCAAATGGTCCTTAGAAGGCCATTTTTTCACCCCCAAGGCTTACAATGAGCTAATAACTAGAACTGGGTGTTGCACTATAAGTACTTTATAAATGCTCTGATCAATGGGATTGGACTGGCTTAGAAGCCCAGACGGAGTGAAGTACATTGTCCAGAGTCATACAGATGTAGAGAGGAAGAGCTAGGACTTCAGCCAGGTCGAATCCATCATTGGATGACCTACAGGGACTCCTTAACTGAAACTTAGGCTGTTTCAGTGGATTCCCTCTTGGGCTGTTGTAAGCCTCTCCAGAGGCTGATGCAATGCCATCATGGACATTGTGCAAAACAGTTAAAACTCCTTAGGAGTTTTTTTTTTTCCTAGTTGCAAGATTTATGCTGACCAGCTGAGTAAAAGACTCCTGACTTGTTTACATCGGCTTATTTGTCCAGTCCACAAAAATGCAAGCAACTCGCCTTTTGTTTATTACAGTCTCCTAACTTCTGTATATTTTTTAGCCTGGGTCTCCCTATCTAGCCCAGGCTGGAAGTGCAGGCTATTCAGAGTCCAATCCCATTCTGCCATGGGGGATTTGACCTGATCAGTTTCTAACCTGGTTCCACCCCCTGATCCTTTCATCCTCTTACCATTGCCAAGGTCTCACCATATTGATGGCTTAATGCTAAACTTAGTGCGAACATGTGGCTGGCATAGCCCACTGCAGATCAGAACTCCTGAGCTCAAAATACAGTTGTCTTTGATACCCTCTTCTCTCTAGGTTTCAGTAACACTATTCTATCCTGGTTCTCCTACCTGTCTGACTTTCACAGTCTCCTTTGCTGAATCTTCATTCTGGTCATGCCCGCTAGAGGTAGGTGGCTCTGATCTGGACCCTCTTCTATTTTCCCTCTATATTATTTCACATAATGATCTCATCAACTCCTATTATCATCTCTATGCTAATGATGCTCAGATATACTTATTAAACCCTAACCTACAGACTCACATCTCCAACTGGATGTCCTATAGATAGCTAAAATCCAACATGTCCAAAATGGAACTCATAATCTTTCCCCTCCAATCTCTCCCCTCTCCCTAACTTCTTTATTACTGTCAAGGGTACTAACATCTTGCCAGTCACCTTGGCTCATAACCAAAGTGTCACTTTCTACTCCTCACTCTTTCTCATCCCTCCACTCCATCCAATCTGTGGTGAAGCCTATTGATTTTACCTTCATAATATCTCTAGCACATACTTCCTTCTCTCCTCTGACATGGCCAATGTCCTGGTGCAGGCCCTCATCACCTCATAATTGGGCTGTTATTGGTCAATCTCTGCCCCCAAAGTCTCTCCTTACTCCAGTCCATCTTTCATTTGGTTATAAAAATTAATTTTCCTAAAGTACATGTCTAATCATGCCACTCCACCTCTCCTATTTAATAAACTAGTGGTGTTCTATCACCGCCAGGATCAAATATGAACTCTTGTGTGACTTTTGAAACCCTACCTAACCTAGCCCCTTCCTACCTTTCCAGTGTTCTTATATCTTACTCTCCGTGATTCAGTGACACTGGCCTCCTTGATCTTGTCATAAGACCCCTCATTTCCATACTCCAGGCATTTTCTCTGGCGCTCCCCTATGTCTAGAATGCCCTCCCTCCTCCTGTCTTCCAGTTTCCTTTGCGTCCCAGATAAACTCTTACCTTCTGCAAGGAGCCTTTTCTAATCTCTCTTAATGCTACTGCCTTCCCTATGTTGATTATTGCCAATTTATCTTGTGTATATCTTATTTACATATAATTGTTTACATGCTGTCTCTCCCATTAGTCTATGAGATCCTTAAGAGCAGTGACTTTCTTTTGCTATTCTTTGTATACCCAGAGCTTAGCATGGTGTTTTGCATATGGTAGGTGCTTAATAAATGCTTATTGACCGACAAGAGATCCACCACCCTCAGTCTTCCAGGTAGTTGGAATTATAGGGATTCTTCTAACTTTAAGGTTTCCCTCTGCTTCCCTCTCTTAAAGATACTCAGCTTTGGTGGATGAAAAGAGCTTTAGATGGAGAGACTCCTGATCTTTGTCACTAACTCAATGTGTGCAAAGTTTTTTTCCAAGTCTCTGGGTCTCAGTTTCTTCATCTGCAAGATGAGAGGGTAGGACTAGACTATTACTTTTGGGTCTGTGATTGGAGAAAGATAGGTAGCACAGTGGATATAGCACTAAGCTTGGAGTTATAAATATCTGAATTCAAATCCAGACTCAGACACTTCTTAGCCATGTGATCCTCAACAAGTCATTTATCCTCTCATTGCCTCAGTTTCCTTATCTGTAAAATGAAGACAACAATAACACATACCTCCCAGGGTTGTTGTAAGGATCAAATGAGATAATATTTGTTTAAAAAAAGTGCTTAGCATAATGCCTGGCATATAGTAGGTGCCATATAAATGCTTCCTGTGATTGTCCTTTTTAAAACAGAATTATAACCCCATGGCTCCCTTAGTTCACATGTCTTGGGATTATCAGGATTTGGAAAGAGTTCACGTAAAGTCTTTCAACAATCATCAGAGTAATTTAATACTTTTTTAAGCTCTTCTTTCTCCATTACTATCTCTTTTAACTCATTGCCACCATGATGTCAGTAATCTATTTGCAGTTCATAGTGGGAGAAGAATCTGACAGGTAAATTTGGAATGTTTGGAAGTTTCCTGCTATGAATTTCCCCCCTGAAACTGTATTTTTACAGCTTTGGGACTCCCCCATCTCATTTCAGTCTTCCCCAATCTCCCCCTTGTGATGTTGATTTGATCTCCTTTTTGACATCTCCTCCCCCCTACCCCCTCCCCCCCCCCCCCCCCCTGCCCTCGGTGCTCCTTTTAGGCAGATTTCACCTGGACACCCTTTTGTTGTTATTGGTGGGGACAGCACTGGAGAGGAGCAAGTAGAGTTAATAACCCCAGGGCCCATTCACTGTAAGGGAAAGCCCAGTCACTAGGCCTCCAGAATCTCTTCCTTCCAGTTCCAAATGATAAAGTCACTCCTATACCATTCTGACCTCTGCCTTATCTCTGCCAGTAGATCCAATCTAGGGATTGTTTTACCTGGCCCAAAAAACAATAAGATGAGGCAGTTTATATGGAAGTTGCTACATCAATGTAGCTTATGACCAGATACCTATAGGCCCTCCATCCCTTACACTTTCTTCTTCACTCCAATATCTGAACATCACATAGCATGCCTTTTCTCTTGTCTCTAGCTACCAGTATTCCTTCCTTCCTCAAAGTATCATGCATGTAAGTTGTATAAATGGGACACCTAGGTGGTGTGGTGGCTAGAGCACTGGACTGGGAATCAGGAAGACATCTTCCTGCCTCAGAGACTTACTAGCTGTGTGACCTTGGGCAAGTCACTTAATCCTGTTTGCCTCAGTTTTCTCATCTGTAAAATGAGCGGGAGAAGGAAATAGTAAATCATTCCAGTGTCTTTGCCAAGAAAACGCCAAATGGCATCATAAAGAGTCTGACAGGACTGAAACGCAGACAACAATAAGCTATAAAAACAGATGGTTACGTAGCAGAAATCAGGGGAATCCTTGATCTGCAGGAGTGGAGTACCTCCCATGGAGGTATGTGCTCTGGTTCCTTTCCAAGGACATGCACCTTTCTGGAACAGGACAATGTTGTCAGAGCCTTTTAAATTTCCTATCCTCGGTCAATGAGTTCACTGACTCATGCTAATTACTCAAAGTATGTGCTTCAGGTATTATTAGCCAAGTAAAGAAATCGGTTTATAGTGGCAAAGTAATTTCCTCAGAGTTGCGTGGTTAGTCATTGTCAGAGGTGAGCTTTGAACTCACGTTATTTATTTTAAAGGCCAGATTTATTTCTATTCCTCCATGTTGTATCTCCAAATAACAGATCCTCGTCCTAGGATCCCTGTACTTGGTGGGTGACTGTGAAATTTGTTATTAGAAAAGCATCTTCCATTAGTGGAGGGGAAGACTAGGCTTTTCAGCTTGTTTTGGATACTGAGAGCACAGGGATTGGAGTCAGAACACTTCTGTTCAAATCTGGACTCTGCAACCATGTAACTTTAGGCAAGTCACTTCATATATCCAAAACTTTTGTTTCTTCCTTTGTATGATAAGGAGGTTTGGCCTAAATTTCTGTCTCACACTCAGAAAATTGGCAAAGATGACAAAAGACGGAAATAGTCAATGCTGGTGAGGCTGTGGAAAGATAGGCACACTGATGCATCGTTGGAACTAGGAAGTTGTCTATTTATTCTGAACAGCAATTTGGAATTATACAAAGATAGCTGCCTAATGTACACCCTGAGGCGTCTAGAGAGAAAGAATATAACAAACTATTTATAGCAGTACTATTTGTAATAGCAAAACCAAAACAAAACAAAAACCAAAACAACAACAACAAAACCCAAACAAAAAACAAAACTGGAGACAGAATAGATATCCATTAATTGGGGAATGGCTAAACAAACTGTAGCCCAGGAATGTTATGGAATATTACTGTGCTGTAAGAAATTATGACTATGAAAAATATAAAGAAACATGGGAAAGCTTATATGAACTGATTCAAAGTGAAGTAAGCAGAACCAAGAAAACATTAAACACAATGGCAACACTGCAAATGGAAAGAACAGGAATAATACAAAGACATCTTCTTTGGTAGCTAGATGGAGCTCATTAGACCTGGAGTCAAGAAGACTTGAGATCAAATCCAGTCTGGGACACTTAGCTGTGTGACCTTGGGCAAGTTTCTTAACCTCTGTCTGCCTCAGTTTCCAAATATATAAAATGGGGATAATAGCCCCTACCTCCCAGGGTTGTTGTGGGAATCAAATGAAATAGTTTTAGTAAAGCACTTTGCATACCTTAAAGCACTATGTAAATGCTAGCCATTATTATCCAGTGCTTAGAATTAAAGCTTGTTGACTTTTGTTCTTTGTTATAAAATATGGCTTTCTGGATAGAGGAGGAAGTAGGTGCTATTTTCCAGACTCAGGAAAGAAGCAAGCAAGGGGGCTCAGTGGATAGAGTGTTGGCCTAACATCAGGAAGACCTGTGTTCAAACCCAGCCTCAAACACTTACTTGCTGTGTGACCCTTAGCAAGTCACTGAACCTGTGTCTGCCTCAGTTTCTTTATCTGTAAAGTGGGGATAATAATAGCACCTATCTCCCAGAGTCATTGTGAAGATAAAATGATAGTATTTATAAAGCTCTTTGCAAACCTTAAAGTGCTATAATAATACTATTTATTATTAAGTTCATAAGCTCACTATACCACCCTGTCTCCTATATATATGGAAATTGTTGCTGTTGTTCAGTTGTTTTCAATCGTGTCCAACTCTTTGTGACCCTATTTGGGGTTTTCTTGGCAGAGATACTGGAGTGGTTTGTCATTACTTTCACAGACAAGGAAACTGAGGCAAACAAGGTTAAGTGACTTGCCTAGGGTCACACAGTTAGTAAGTGTCTGAAGCCAGATTTGAACTCAGGGAGATGAGTCTTCCTGACTCCAGACCCAGCACTTTATCCACTTCGCTACCTAGCTGCCCCATATATGGAAATTAAAGTGATGCGAAACCAAAAAGTATAAATAAAAATGAACAAAAAAGTTAGAAGGGACCTCAGAAGCCACCTAATATAACCCCCTCATTTTACTGATGAGGAAATTGAGGCCCAGGGAGGTTAAGTTGTAAGCACCAAAAGGATTTGAACTCACATCCTCTGACTTCAAAATAGATATGGAAATGAAGGTGATATGAAAAGACATCAATTAAAAAAATCCATAAAGATAAGACTGTTGGATGAGACTATGTCTAAGGCATCTTCCAGTCCTATATTCTAGGATGCTATGACCATGGTCCCTTGTGAGTAGATTGAAGCCTGGGACAAATGGTGACTTGAGTCTCTACTACTGTGGTCTTCAGGTAGTCATTGATTACATCTTTCTTGATTTTGAGAATATCCCCAAGAAATTCTTGCATTTCTGGGACAAAGTAGATGTATGAGTCATGCTGGTGAATCTGGAAAATAGCATTTTGTTCCTCAGTGGAGGTCAATAAGATTTATAAGGCATTGGGGCAGTTAGGTGGCACAGTGGATAGAGCACGGGCCCTGAAGTCAGGAAGACCTGAGTTCAAATGCGGCCTCAGACCAAACACTTGACACTTACTAGCTGTGTGACCCTGGGCAAGTCACTTAACCCCAATTGCCCAAAAAAACCCATAAAAATAAAAAGATTTATGAGGCATCTATGTACAAGGTACAGTAGGTACAAAGAAAAAAAAAAACAATCTCTGCCCTCCAGAAGCTTACATTCTTCTGGAGGAAACAACATGTATACAGATAAGTAAATACAAATTAATTGGGGGAGGGAAATACTCACAGCTTGGGGAGGGGATTAATAAGGCCTTATTGTGGCAGTTTGAGTAGCTAGGTGGTACAGTGGAGAAAGTGCTATGCATAGAGTCAGGAATTTCTGAGTTCAAATCTAACCTCATACACTCACTAGTTGTGTGACCCTGGGCAAGCCACTTCACCCTAATGTGCCTCAGTTCCTTCTCTGTAAAATGGGGACATACTGGAGAAGGAAATGGCAAACCACTCCAGTATCTTTGCCAAGAAAACATTGTCCATGGGGTCACACAGGGTAGGAAACAACAATAGCTATTGTGGGAGATGATGCTTGATTTTAGACGGGATTCTAAGAGGGGGAGGTGAGGAGGGATGGCATTCCAGGTCAGGGTGCAGAAAACTGAACAGGAACAGCTGGGAGGCCTCTGCGAAAGAAGGTTGATATTTGGGAGGACTGTGTTGGAGAGGACATGGGAAAAAGAACTGACACCCTTCCTCCAGATCAGGAAAGGCTGGTGGGGTGAACAACTACCACTAGTCAGAAGGCAAGCAGTCACTCAGAGTAGAATGTGAATTATCGCTGTGATCGGAGAGCTCTTCCAGCCAACGATGCTCTGGGTAGTTCCATCCCTCATTCCTCTCCTAACTCCACTCTTGACTCTCCAGTCTTCTCTACTGTGTCCTAGGGGTCTTCTCACCCTGAGAGATCCCTCCACCCCTGCAGCCCCTCTCTTGGATTGCTCAGTTCCTCCCAGAACCTCCATTTTGAGGACGCCCTTCCTTCCTCTCCAGACTTCACCAGGCTTCAAAGTGGGCATCTTCTCCCATCCTTCCTACTGCTTTTCAGCTTCCTTTAAAGTGTAGTCTTTCTCCATTAGAATGTAAATGCCTCAAGAGCGGGGTCTGTCTTTGTTTTTGCTTATAGTTGTATTCCCAGAATTTAGCCCAGTACCAGACACATAGTAAGTACTCAATACAGGCTTCTTTTCTAAAAGGTGTCATAAAGACTGTGAAGGAATAGGAACTGAACAGCAGGTCTAACATGTCACAGTAATTTTATCAGTATCAGTATCTATCTCTTGGATGAAGAAACTTTTATCAAAACGAGTTGGCCCCTTCTCCGTAATTTAAATTTTTTTTTTTACTTCCTCCTCTTCACCTGTTTTTGAATGTTCTGCATGTGTATTGAAGTCACCAATAACAGAAAGGAAAGGATAGTAGTAGGCTACCAAAATGACTTTTACAAAGCAGACTACACATAATTAACAATAAGGGATTAACAAATACAAGAGCCTACTGTGTGTATTTTTTTTTTAAGCATTTGACTCAGAAAAAATGAAGATTGTAATTTAAGTTTTAACAGAGTTGCTTAGAGCACTGAGAATTCTTGCCCAGGGTCACATAGCTTGTATGTCCCAGGCAGGGCTTGAATCAGCTCTTACTAACTTTTGTCTCATTCTCTATGTATCACATTATATTATTATATTACAAGTTTTCTACATACTACATTATAAGTACATTATATTCTAGTATATTATAAGTACTACATTATAAGAAACCTACGCCTATGAAAGTGGAAATGAGATAAAATCAGAGCACAACGGCATTTTTAAGTAGATGGCAGAAAGTCTTTAACTTCTTCCATTTCTTTCTCTTCTACTCTTCTAAAACCTCTTCCCAATATCATCATTCCCTTGAAATTGCTCTCTCCAAGACTACCTATGGATTCTCCATTGTCAAATCTAAAGGCCTTTTCTCAGTGCTTATCATTCTGGACCTCTCCTCAGCTTTGGACATGGTAGATCAACCCCTCCAGGATATTCTCTTATCTAAATCTTTGTGCTTTCCTCATTCTCCTACCTCCGTGCACCTACCTACCTGTACCTTCTAAGTCCTCTTTGCTGGACCTTCCTCCAGATCGTGATCACTAACCATTGGTTATCTCCTAAGGTTCCATCCCAGGTCCTCTTCTCCCTCCCTCTACACATTCTCACTTGGTGATCTCATCAGCTCCCATGGTTTCAATTATCATCTTTAAGCAGATGATTCCTAGATCTACATATCCAGCCTTAGTTTCTCTCCATGTCACCTTTTGAATTATCTCCAATCAATACGCCCAAAACAGAACTCATTATGTTTCTCCCTAAACCTTCCCTCTTTCCAATTTCTCCTCTTACCGCTGAAGGCACCACCATTCTCTGCTACTCAGGCTCACAACATTACTATTGTCACTCTTGTACACACTCGACGTATCTAATCCCAAGTCTTATTTCTACTCTCCCAACATCTCTTGTATACGTCCCCTTCTCTCCATGTACAAAGTCACCACTCTGGTGCAGGTTCTCATCACCTCATACTTGGACTATTGCAGTAGCCTTCTGGACTGTCTCCTTGCCTTGTGTCCCCTCATTCCGACCCAAGCTCTATTCAGCTGCCAAAGTATTTTTCTAAAGAGCAGGTCTAACCATGTCACCTGAACTCTTCCCCGCCACCCCATACTCCAATAGTTCCAGTAAGGGCTGCTAGGTGACACAGTGGATAGAGGGCTGGGCCGGGAGTCAGGAAGACCCAAGTTAAAATCTGGTCTTAAGACACTTACTAGCTATGTGACCCTGGGCAAGTCACTTATCCTTGTTTGCCTCAGTTTCCTCATCTGTAAAATGAGTTGGAGAAGGAGATGGCAAACCACTCCAAGATCTTTGCCAAGAAAATTCCAAATAGGGTCACGAAGAGTTGGGCATGAATGAACAGCAAAAAGTTTCCTTACCTCCATGATCAATAATGAAATGCTGTTTGGCATTTAAAGCCCTTCACTGCCTGGATCCCTTTCTACCTTTCCATTCTTCTTACACTCTTCTCCAGATGATCCACCCACAATGATTTACATTATATTCCTCTCACTGCAAGTCCATATTGCTTCCTATATGTATTTTTTTTTTGCATGCCTGGAATGCCTTCCCTCTTTGCATCTCTGACTTCCTTGAAGATTCAATTCTAATTCCGACTTTCTGCAGGAGGCCTTTACTGACCCTTTCCCCACTCCAGATAACTGCCAGGGCCTTCCTTTTGAAATGACCTAACTACTTTGTGTATATGTTGTATCTATCTAGATGTTTCCCCTATTAGAATGTATAGGGAGGGTAGGGAGTCACTGTCTTTACACGCCTAGCACTTAGTAGTACCTGGCACACAATAAGCACTTAATAAATAAATGCTCCAGAGTCTGCCTAGGTGGCTCAGTGGATAGAACATTAGGCCTGGAGTCAGGAAGACTTGAGTTCAAATCTAGCCTCCGACACTTACTAGCTATGAGACCCTGGGCAAATCACTTAACCTTTTGCCTGTTTCCTTAAGTGAAAAATGGGGATAATAGCACCTACCTCACAGGATTGTTGTGAAGATTGATTTAGATGTTTTTAGAGGGTTTAGGTACACTGCTGAGCACATAGTAGGCACTCAGTAAAAGTTACTATTGTTGATGGACTATAGAACATTGAGACCCTAGGGGAAAGTCACATCCATTTCACCTACTTAAAACTTTTCTCAGATTAGAATTTGTGTCCAGAGACTGGGGGATTGTCATGATTCAGGGGGCCACTTTATGACCTGATGCCAAGAAGTCACTGTGGGTGCCACTCAGGAGCAGTGACTCCCATGGGTAGTGGAGATTGGTGGGCAGAACATAAGCTAGCACACTTTCATGCTTCCTCCTGTTCTCATGGTTTTTTGGTATGAGGATGAAATGGGATAACTAAGAGAGCAGCACCCAGTAGGGCAAGGAGTGGTATGTGTATCCTAATGGGGGCAGTATAATCAGCACTATCTTCCCCACCTCCTCTCCCTGCCCCCAATTCAGAAGCCAATCATGCAATAGCCTGGATGGCATTCTGTTCTGGACACACCTGGATCAGGGTATGGCAATGTTCCTTTAATTTTCCTGGGCTGAGTAGTTCTGGACATCAATGTTCAACAAATTAAAAAGGTCTCTTTCCTACCTCTCCACTCCCTTACCCACACCCTGCCTGGTCTGTGTTATTGCCTCTAAAGTAGCAGTTTCAAGCTTTTTGATCTTAGGACCCCTTTATTCTCTTAAAAATTGAGGACCCTCCCCCAAAAGGTTTGTTTCTATGGGTTATATTTATCACTAGTTACCATATTACAAATGAAAATGTCACAGGTGTTATGAAAATAGTTTTGACCATGTGGATCTCCAGAAAGGGTGTGAGGGACCCTAAGGGGTCTAAAATCCTAACTTCCCTTTTTGAGGTGAACTCTACCAGCCAGATGGCTTGCTTGGGGCCAAGGTATGGTTCTCACTTCTAGAGTGGCCTGGGGACAGAACCAACTAAGTCTGAGAATGGAGGCAGGAAAAGGTGATCTCCCTACCCAACCCTATGTGAAAAGAATTCAAAAGTTCACTGGGTGTGTCAGGTCAAGATCTCCCTTTCCAGAGGCTGCATTTTCCCTTCCCTCACCTTTTCCACTGCCAAGGTCTCCCCACTCCCATCCAGGCCTCCTTCCTTCCCCCTTCCCATCTTCATTCTCCTTTCTCCTTCCAACCTGTCCCCCTCTCTCAATCAAGTTTATCACCATCTCTTCCCCGCCTCCCCCCACCCCCCCATAAATCTAGAACATCTTACCAGGTGGGGAAGGGATGCTGAAATAAATTGAGTCAGCAAAGGGCACTGTACTTTGCCCCTAGGTCATCTTAACTTACTTGAGCAGCAGGGAATTCCCTGTCCTCCAGCTGCTGGTCACACACCCTCCCACCCCCACCCTAATATCCAATGGCAATAAGAAATAGTAATTAACTGTCATGAACCCTGCTGATTACCTTCTGGTCCCTGACCTATGTCCCTTCACCCCCAACTTCATTCTCAGAGCCCCAGCCCCGTCCCCCCTCTCTACAACCCAGGGTCAAAAGTCTCTTAAATTCATTTATAATATGCAATTTACTTTACATTAAAGAGTTACTCTGTCCACAGAAAACCCACAGCTGGGTGCAAGGCTTTAACCAAAGGAATGGCTCTCTAATGGGGGAACTTCAGGCATTGTAGGGCAGCAGGCTAGGCATATCTTGTTCATGCCAGAGAATGACTTTGCTTGACTTATTTAAAGCCACCACCCAACCTCCAAGCACACAAAAGCCAAGAGATTCTGGACAGGATCTCAGCCCACTCCATCTGACGTTGGGGAAGGCTATCTCTCAAGTCCAAGGTCTCTTTCCACCTGCAGCAATCTTCATTTCAGCATTCTAGGACAGTATGACAGGTGACCAATCATCCAGCCTCTTCGTAAACATACTGAGTGTCAAAGAAGTCCTCTTCCATTGTTAGAGAGCTGCCTTTCTTAACATGGGTTGAAATTTGTCTCTCTCTCTCCCTCCATCCTTAAAGCTCTAAGAAAAGGAGAGGATTCCCAGGCCAGGTAATGCCCAGGGCTCCTAGGAGCAAGGACACCCTTGAACAGGCAGAGGCAAGGAGAGAAATAAGTTAAGTCTCAAGCTTGTAGGGCATCCCAACATGCCTCAGAAGGCTGGATTGATGATTCCCCGTTCGGTGCTTTGGGTTGTCACAACAGACGTGGGGGTATAGGGTGGTGGTGGCTCCCTGGGAGCTGGTGGGCACAGGACTGGCTTCTGAATGACCTGTGGGGAGGAGAGCACAGTGTTCTCTGTCCAGTCAAGGCCTCAGTTCCATCTTTTTGCTGACTCCCGGAGGACAAACCCCAGGTGGTACAACTTGACTACGCCCCTAACTCTCTCTGAAAGGGCAAGGAGGATGGTACCTGAGGCCCGAGTAATATGACAGGATTTAGGGACCTTATACCTTTAAGGCTAAGATGACCTATCTACAGCCAAACCCTTCATTTCACAGATAAGGAAAACTGAATTTCCTGGAGGTTAAGCCCTAAGGTACAAGAACAGGGTTCAAACTAGGGTCTTTCAGCATCTAATTCACTGGGCTTTCCCAATACCAATAAGTGTGTTTGTTGGGTATGGGAGACAATGGCCTGGGAGAGACATGACTGATGGGTAGAGACAAGGAGAACCTAACCTTTTCTGATCCCTGTAGTCCTTGGCTTTCCACTAAATCTGCCCAGACCCCCTATTCAATTGGAAAGGAAATAAATTCCAGTGTTTACCATGCATACACATAAGACATTTTGTCACTGCTGATTGAAAATCAATTTGGCACTTGCAGTATATTTTCAGTAGGATAATATAGTTATTTGCCAAATATTCACCCCTTGTGACAAGTTTTGTGTGTACATATCCCAGGCTGGGAAACTCCTGGTATAGAGAGGCAGAGCATAAGATCATAGACTGAGGTGGGAGGGATTTCAGAATAATAGTTACTAGCTAGCACTTACATGGCACTTTAAAGGTTTACAAAGAACTTCTTAATTTGACTCTCACAACAACCCTGGAAGGTAGATGCTATCATTATCCCCATTTTACAGATGAGAAAACAGAAAAACAGAGGTAAAGTGACTTGCACAGAGTCACATAGTAGTTAGTGAGTATCCACAGCTGGATTTGAACTCGGGTCTTTCAGAATCTAAGTCCAATGCACTATCTACTGCACCACGTTTTGTTGTTGTTGTTCAGGCACATACAACTCCTTGTGACCCCATTTGGGGTTTTCTTGGCGAAGATACTGGAGTGGTTTGCCATTTCCTTATCCAGCTCATTTTACTGATGAGGAAACTAAAGCAAATGGGGTTAAGTGACTTGCCCAGAGTCACACAGCTAGTAAGTGTCTGAGGCTAGATTTGAGTTCTGGTCTTCCTGATTCCAGGGCTAGCATTCTACCTACTGTACCACTTAACTGTCCCTAGAAACCATTTAGACTATTTTTCTAACCTTATAGAGAAAGAAAACAAGGTCTAGTCAAGAGAAGGGCCTCACTGAAGGTTACAGACTTTGCTGCATCTTATAGCCTCTCCTAGATGCCCTCTCTTGTGACTTACCCCAAGTATGGACAGATATCCAGGACAGAGCTGGAGTCAAAGGAGACTCACCTCACTGTAGGGTGGTGGGGGTCCAAATGGGGCAGGTGCTAGAGTCTCAGGGGACACAGGAGGGTTGCTGAAGGACACTGACATTGGCACCTCCTGCTGGGTTGAGGGCTCCGACCCTGAGACCCAGCAAGCTCGGCACAAACGCTTGGACAAGCCACAGATACAGAGAAGAGGGATGATGACCAGGAAGCTGATGACAAATGTCCTGGGGAGGCAGGAAAATCCACACCATGATCCTCCTTTAACACAGAGCGAGGGCAGGCAGCCTCCTCCCAAATCCCTTCCTCCATTCCCTCCCCTTCTCTACACCCCCTGGGGCTATCTCCCAAGCATCACCAGCTGGCCACATGTATCTATCTATTTATCCTCAGTGGCCAGAGACAAGATACCTTTGGGCATGACCACAAAATGCTTGCCATGTCCCAAGCATCACCATATCTATCTATCTATCTATCTATCTATCTATCTATCTATCTATCTATCTATC
>NW_020954579.1:6559354-6609389 GCF_900497805.2 Vombatus ursinus | reverse complement strand
ATCTATCTATCTATCTATCTATCTATCTATCTATCTATCTATCTATCCCCACTGTCCAGAGACAAGATACCTCTGGGCATGGCCACAAAATGCCCGCCATGTTTCTCACCTCATGGGGCCAGAGAAATGTTCTGTCTTCACGCAGCAGCTATTGCCACAGCACTCAAATCCTTCAGGGCAGAAGCTAGCATGGGAGATAGTAGAAGGTGATCCTTTGGTCAAAAGGAGCCCAGATCTAAGCTGGGCCTTTTCCCCCGTGGGATAATAAACAATGGACTTTCATAGTCTTGAGCTGTAAGCTTTTCTCTGGTTGGAGCAAATCATGCCTGCGATGGCTTATGGAGTGGTAGAAAGAGCCTTGTGTGAGGGATGAGGAGGAAGGCCAAAAGACCTGGGTTCTAATCATGACTCTGCCATTTACTAATTATGGGGTCCTGGAGAGTTTATTTTTACCTATGAGCTTCAGCTTCCTCATCCCTAAAATGGGGATAACAGTTTTACCCTGCCTGCCTTGAAGTAGGTAAATATATTTTCCAAATGGAGAAAACAATATACAAAAGCAAAGGCTTATTTATAGTATTATTCCTGTTGGCCTTACTAAATAGCCATTAACACCATGACTAATTAAATTTCCCCTAAAACAGAATCCCTGAGCTTGGGGAATAAATGTACCTAGGTGGATCTCAAAGTGCTTAAGTAACATCAACTCCAGCCTTTCTATTCCATTCTCCCTCTGTGGGTCCCCAGAGTATTTATTCTGATGTATAAGAGCTAGTGGCTTTAGAATCCTGGCTTGTATACTTAAGGGAGATGACCTTGGGAAAGTCATTTCACCCAGCATCTAGAGAACGATGAAAAGATTGCCTAGGATTACCTTTAAGGCCCTCCCAGCACCAAGGGAGGTGATGTTATCACCCAGTTTGTTTTCTACAAATCCCTCGGAAGAGAAAGCTAAGCTAGAAGACTAGAAAACAGACCATGGAAGGACTTCTTCAAGGGGAGGCAGGGAGTCCAGCCTTACTTTTGGCACAAAACCCCCTCATTTTATAGACGAGAAAATGGATACCCAGCCTCAAGTCTTGGGGTAACATGCAGAAGATTCTAAGCCAGGTCCCCTAATTCCAAATCCATTGTTTTGCCCACTGTAATCCCAGTTCTAAGAGCCTGGGTTGGTGAAAGACCAATCTATGGAAGGGGTAAAAGAGAATTCCAACTGGGCCTTTTTGCCAGGAAACTCCTGACTCTGGTGGCCTCCCCTTCCTCCCTAGAGGTTGAGAAACTAAGGCATCCAGGTGGCCATACTTACATGTGCAGTTGGCATCCACCAGTTACCTAGGGAGAAAAAGAGCCAGAGCTTAAAGATGGTGGGGGTAGGGGATACAAGGACATTATTCATCAACAAATATTTATCAAGGCACAAATTTACTAAGGCAACAAATATTTATGAAAGTGCTGGGACTACAAATACAAAGAATGAAAAATTCCCTAGTCATAAGGATATTCCATTCTAGGAATGGAGATTCTAGGAATGGGAGAATGAGACTCTAAGACTCATCAATTGGGGTCCATTGTATCTTCCTTGTGGAACTAGAGCTCCCTTAGAGAAATGGCTGCACAGGCCGCTGCCCCTATTCCCCGCCCCCTCTCGCCCAAATTGTTCTAATTTCCTTCTAATCAGCAGCATCTCCCCAGTCCAGAGGAGTTCTGGGAAGACCAGGACAAATTCAGGTAGTCAGAGCTCAAATCTTGCCTTAGGAGTTGGGTACTGTAGCTGCTGTTCATGTGATTAAATAAAAAATTCTCTCTAATAATTGCAATGAATTAGTATCTAATTTACATGGACAATAAAGATAAAATAGTGCAACATATAAAGTAATAGTTAAGATAACTCCAACTCTGCTTAAAAACTTAATGCAACTGAATTTGAACAGTAGCCCCAGGAAAAAGCACAAAGGGGTATCTAGGGATCCAGAGAAGATAACCACCCCTCCCCCAAATCACCCAGCCTAGTAAATCACAAATCTAGGAACAGAGTTCCACATATCAGGGAACAGAGTAGACGTGGAAGAGCCTTCCACCACGTCTCAGATCTCTTCAGTCTCCTCCCTGTCTCAATAATTAACATGACTAAAGGTGGCTAGATGACTGGGGAAGACAGAATTCCCATTTGGGGATCAGAGAAAGAATTAGTCTCAGGATCTCCAAGCACTTTATTCATTCAGACACCAGTTTGGTTTCCAAGGTTTTCTCAACTTGCAAAGTCCAAGAGATCTGAAATTCTCCAACTTGCCCCAGGCCTCACAATCCTAGATCAGAGACACCACCCAAGCTCCAAATGGTTGTGTGCGTAAGACTAGACTATTAGTGGTGGGGGTGGGGGAGGGTAAAAAAGAGTTCGAACCCTATTTTTAACTGTAGACTAGGTAGGGCTATTTTCCCCACTAGATCAAGTAGAGAAACAAATGCCAAGAGAAGGGCAAAAAATTCCTGAAGGTCACACAGTACATGGGGAGTAGAGTGTGAGGATCCTAGCCCAGGCTCCTCAGTTACCAGCTCGGTACCCCTAGGTTTTGGGCAAGAAAACCAAGAAAAAGTAAGCCAAGGCTAATATTAGGATCAAAGGGTTCTCTGGGATCTCAGGGTACTCGGATGGGGAAGGGGGGAGGAGTTTACCCCTCTCTCTGAATTCCTGCTTCTCTTCTCATGTAAAACACTCACACGTCCCCCGTTCTCAATAGTTCCCCCACACTTTTACCTGTCCTGGCAGGGAGAGACTGGCAATAGGAATCTGTCCCCCAGGTTGAACAAACGCACCCCTGTCCCTCCCCTTATCCCGCCCCGCTCCAAGTCCTCACCTGTTGGAGACCTGCCAAGATGCTAAGAAGCAGACCGGGCAAGACGCTGAGGAGCCTGGAGACCCAGGAGTGCGGCATCCTGGGCTGGTAGATTTGTCTACCAGCTTCCGTGTGTTGGGGGGGAAGGAGGTAGGGCTAGCACCTCCTTCCAGTTTCTGCGGCTGGCCCAGGAAAAGGGGGAGGGGCTTATGCAATTGTTATGGGCTGGACAGAGATCTCCAAGGGGAAGGAGAATAATTTATAAGACTGCTGGGCAGTCTAGAAGACCCGGGTTCAAATTCGGTCTAGGAAGTCTCCAGTGTGAACACAGGCTGGTCATTCCACGTCTCAGTGCCCTAGGTACTCTCTTAAGACTATAAATTACAGGTAAGTGGTCAATCTGCACCCGTGCAGGAGAGTTTCCACACCGGGACACTGATAACATTGTGTATCAGGTTGAAAAAAAAAAGGCTATTATTATAGAGTTTTGACTTCCCTGTCTCCTTCCAATTCAATTTCGTTAAACTAGTGTTATTAAACGCCTACTATGTGCCAGGTACCACGATAGGTACTGGGGATAGAAAGACAAAAATGAACATACTCCCTCCCCTTAATTAGCATACTTTCTATGTTCTACCCCTCACTCATCCCATTAATAGCCCCAGCTTTGAATGGTACAGACTTCCCAAGGCGACATGGGGGAGAAGTAGCTGTGGGAACATTCTCCTCTTCTTTTCTGGTCCCCCTCTCTTATAAAGAAAGTTACAGCCTATTCCAGAAGAGTGAAAACTCTAGTTTGGGTTTTTTTTCTTTTCGCCAGTTTCACCTGATTCCATCTTCTCATCTTGAAGGGACTGGAGGGGAAATCCAAACTGGAGTTTCTGGACATGTGCATAGGTGAGCATCCCTAGTGAGCCCGGGTGGGCTAGTACATAGTCAGCAGGGACCAGATCCTTTAGCTGGGAGGTGGGGATGGGGTGGAGTGCCTAATTAATTCTTTCCTTTCCTTTCCTTTCCCTTCCTCCTCACAGCCCAGCAATCCAAAATGTGGGGAAGGTCCCTCCCAAATCCATCTCAATGGCCTTTGGGGCCAATAAGGAGAGTGTTGGACTAAGAGTTAGAAAAACCGGGGTTCAAGCCTTGCCTCAGACACTTACTAACTGTGTGACCTCTGGAAAAATCCCCTAACCTCTCTGAGCCTCAGTTTCCCCATCTGTAAAATAGAGATGACAATAGTACCAGCCTCTGGATTGCTTCCAAATGAGATCAGAAGTAAGAAGTTTTGAAAACATGAAAGAGCTAGGGTTCTTCTCACTGACTGAGAGTTGGTTGGTATGACTTGGAAATTGCTTTGAGATTCTCAGGTTTGGAGAAGAAAAAAAGCAAGTGAGTCAGAGTCACAGAATCTGGGAGTTAGAAGGGACCTCAGTAATATCTATTCCAACTCACTCATGAAAGGAATGCCCATCATAACATACCTGGATGAGTGGTCCTCAAGTCTCACCTTGTCGGTCCTCTCTTGAGGGTGCTCATTCCACTTTTGGACAATGCCAATTGTTAGAAAGTTTTCCCTGACAGAGGCTTGCATTCTGTCTTTGCCTCCTCCTTCTTATACTTGTGAAGTTGATTTTTTTGAACGTAAGAAAGACTTTACATTTATCCTTACTGAATCTCTCTCTCTCTTTTTTTTTGGTGAGGCAATCAGGTTTAAGTGACTTGTCCAGGATCACACAGCTAGTAAAGTGTTTGAGGCCAGATTTAAACCGTGGCTCTCCTAACTCCTGGGCCAGAGCTTTATCCATTGCACCACCTAGCTGTCCCTATCCCTATTGAATATTTTTTTGGGGTAAATTTTTAAAATTTACTTTAAACTTAAATACAATGTGAGAAAAGAAAAAAAAAACATTGCCTTGAGCACAGCAAAACATGAGAGGATTCAATATAATACAATAAATTTCCATTTCAAGAAAACCTGTGTGATAAATACTGCACATTGTTTTCAAAGTTGCCCAGCTTTTCTTTGTTTCCTTGTGGGTTTTCTTTCGTTCTCTGATGTTCACTTTTTATTTTATTTTTTCCCCTCCCCACCCCCAAGAAGGCTATTATTAAGCATGGATATATATATATATATATATATATATATACATACATATACATAGATATCTATTAACATATACATATATACACATACACTCATACATATGTATGTAAGACTGTACTATACTTATTTCCTCTTATCATCTGTTTCTCTGAAGGTGGATAGCATCATCTTTCATAAGTCCAAGTCTTTCCATGTTTTTCTAAATTAACCACCTCATCATTTCCTACACCACAGCCATATTTCAACCCAATCATATCTTATCTGAGAGATTGTCTATAAAATTTCCCCCTCAATTTTCTGCATGCCTTCTGTTCTTGGCTACACAGGTTTTATTTATACAAAAAAGTTCAATTCAAAATAATTGAAATTATCCATTCTACACTTCAATAATACTCTCACCTTATAGTTTAAGGTCTGATACTGCTGAATGTACTTCCCTTATATTTTTTTTCCCCTAGTTTCTTTGAAGTTGTTGTCATTTCGTTCTTCCAAATGAACTTTTTATTATGTTTTCTAATTCAGTAAGGTAATTTTTAGTGATTTAATTGGGATGATAGTGAATAAATAGATTAGCTAGGTAAAATTGTCATTTTAAAAAATTATATTGGCTTTACCTACCCATGAACAATAAATGTTACTTCAATTATTTAGATCTGACTTTATTATAGTTCTTGTGTCTGTTTTGGCAGAGATACATTCAGGTATTTTATACTGTCTAGTTATTTTAAATGGTCTAAAACAATATTAAATAATATTGCTGATGCAGTGTAGTTTCTTATTTTTCACTTTTGATTAAATCTATTTTAACTTTAACTTTGTCTGAGATCCTGATTATTACCCCTTCTTTTTTCACAAAATAAATTCTTTACATAATAAATTCTACTCCTGCCCTTTATTTTATCTTTGTGTGCATCTCTAATTTTTATAATGTTTCCTAAAAGCCACATACTGTTGAGTTCAAATTTTTAATCTGCTATCCACTTCCATTTTATGGGTAAATTCATCCTATTCACATTCTTAGGTACAATTACTTGGGTATTTTCCTCCTTCCTATTTTTTCTTACTATCTTTCTCACCCTACTTACCCTATCCCTCCTCACTCCTCTGCTTTACTTCTACCTGTTACTTTGCCCTCCTATTCCTTAATCTACTCACCCCTCCAAGAATCCCTCTCTTATCCTCTCCCCCCATCCCATACCCTTGCCCTCTTATTTCTTTCTGAATTTAGAAGATTTTTATATCCTTCTAGATATATATGTTTCTTCTTACTCCAGCACTACCTACCCTCCCTGATACTAGCTTCTTCTGTATCAATTTTTCCTTTTATGGCTCATTTCTATGAGATAATTTTTATTACAATTTTATTTTTTTATCTCATTTGTATGAAATAATTTTTATTACAGTTTTATTTTTTTAGAATTACCCCATCATGCTCAGCTCATCCCAAGCCTTTCTTTCAAACTACCCAAATAATAATGACAATAAAGAGTACTGCTAATATTTTCACATGTAAGAAGTAAACAATTTGACTTTATTGAGTCCCTTATAATTGTTCTTTAATGTTTACCTTATATTTCTTCTGGATGTTATATGTTGAATTTTCCCTTAAGTTTTTTTTTCTGTCACAAACACCTGAAAGTCTTTCAGTTCATGAAATGTTCATTTTTATTTCATTCAGTATTATACTTAATTTTGCTTGACCCTTGGTCATATCCCTAGCTCTTTTGCTCTACGGAGTATGATATTCCAAGACTTACGGTCTTTGAATGTAGTAGCTATTAGGTCTATCCCTATTGAATTTCATCTTATTAGAGCTAACCTAATGTTCTACCAGTCCTGTCAAAATCCTACTGGTTCCTTACTTTTTCATCCAGTGGGTTAGGGAGCCTTCCCAGATTTGTGTGATAAGCAAATTTGATGAGTATATCATCTAGGCCTTTATCTAAGTCATTGATAAAAATGTTAAATGTTCCAGTGCCTAGCATAGATCCCTGGGGTCCTTCTCTGGATACCTTCTGCATTGTTGACTTTGAACCACTAATGACTACTCCGAATTCCATCCACTAACCATTCTGAATCTATCTGATTGTATTATTATCTAATCCATATCTATCATTCTCCACAAGAATAATATGAGATGCTTTATCAAAAGCTGTGCTAGAATCTCAGTAAACTATATGTACAGCATTACCCCTATTGGTTTAGTAATCCTGTCAAAAAAGGAAGTGAGGTTAGGCTGGCATGCTCTGTTGCTGGTTTTTCTGGATGTTTCCCAATGTCCTCTTTAACATTCTGTTTTAGAATTTCCCCAGGCATTTATTTCCAGCTCACTACTCTATAATTTGCAGACTCTCTTCTTCTTCCTTTTTTTCTTTTCTTTTTTTTTTAAGTTAGGACCCTTATTTCCCATCTTTCAAAATTTCCCATCTTTCAAATATCATCGACTAGTTCAGTAAAAATACCTCCCACTTCTTTTAGCACCTGAGGATGTAGTTCATTTGGGTCCAGGTGACTTAATTCATCGAGGGTCAATAGCTGCTATCTTACTATTTCCTTCTTTAGCTTGGGTATTAGCTAACTCCCTGTTAGTCATTTTTCTTCTGGCATTTCCAGAGTAAAGGTGATGGTCCTTTGCAGAGAAGAGAAATAAAGTAAGAATTGAATGACTCTTTCTTTGCTTCCCTGTCAGTTATTGTCCCATCCACACCAAGCAAAGGTCTTATCTTTTTTTTTTTTTTTTTTTGCTAGGCACTGGGGTTAAGTGACTTGCCCAGAGTCACACAGCTAGTAAGTGTTATGTGTGTGAGGCCAGATTTAAACTCAGGTCCTCCTGAATCTAGGGCTGGTACTCTATTTACTGTGCCACTGAGGTGCCCCAAGTCTTATCCCTTCTTGATCCTCCTTTTCCCCCTACTAGAACTAAAACCCTTTTGTTGACTGTGGCTTCTTTTGACTGCCTCAGTTCATTCTGAGCTCAGCATTGCTGACACTATAGGATTTCATGCTCTTATACTCATCCTTTCCTCCTTTCATCTTCTGTACATTTTCTTCCTATAATCTAAGTTGGTTGTTGAGTTCTCTGAACATTAACATCAGTCTCTCAGAAAAACCCTATTTCATTCCTCACTGGGATTGTTTCCTTTTGTATCTACAGAATTTCTTTATTTTTGAGCGTCTTCTAACCCTGTCAGGCTGACTTCCTCTTAAGTCTGTGGAGTCCCACCTATCTTTCCTCTGTACCCTTTGAAACTGGATTCCCCTAAATTTAAGATGCATATCACACTATATTTTGATTTTCTCTCCTTCTCTGTCACAAACTCTTGGATGAAGTAGTCACTTCCCCTGAGGATCCTATCATTTCTACATCAGCAATCAATTTCTCCAATCCAGAATAGAATTTCCCTTTGTTGGTTCCTTTTTCAAAGATGGGAAAGGTCAAGAAGTTATTAGCTGCCCTGCTTCTGGCAGAATGAAAGCACTAGCAGAAGGCTGGATATTTGAAATCCCCCATCACTACTATGACATACCTCTGTGTTAGGCTTGTGATCTGTTTTCTGAAGTTCTCATCTATTTCTTTTTTCTGCCCAGGTGGTCTGTAGTACATAATCCAATGACAATATCACTTCTGTTCTCCCCCTCTCCTTTGCCTTTCTCCCAGATATTCTCCATCTTGGGTTTCTTTATGTGAATATACTTCCCCCAAATTCCCTACCCCTTTTACTTCACCTGTTTTTTTTTTTTTTTTTTTAAATAAGGCATTTAGAACCATAGTCTGCTTTCTGGGTACTTTGAGCTAGGAAGGCTGCAGTGTTCAGTAGAGAGGGTGGGAGTGGAACAAAGCTGAATTCCATGGAGGTGACCATGGTGAGGAGGTAGGGTAAGGATTGCACAAATCATGTAGTTGGTCCCAACAGATTAGAGAGGACAGGTAAGACAAGGTTTTGGAAAGGGCGTTACATTTGGAGCCACAAGACATAGGTTCCAATTTCACTTCTGCTGGGGATCTGCTACCCCATGTAACTTTCGGAAAGTTTATCCCTATCTCTGTATCATAGTTTTCTCATCTATAGCATGAAAGATTTGGAGCAGAAAATCTGTGAGAAGTCCCTTCTATCTCCAAAGCCTATGATCGATCAATTCTCTTTATCCTTTCTACTCATTTTTCTCTCTGCAATGATCAAATTTGGCCAATAGGTGGCAGCAGTGTCCAATGTAGATTGCCCAAGTATAGGGACTAGGAATGAAGTGGGAATGAGAGAAGGGTGGGGTTGTCCAGTTTTCTAAAATTAAGGCTAAAACTCTCTCTCTCTTCCCCTTCCCCAACCCTTAACTTTGTAAGATGGCAGAATCCAGAGCAAACTTTAGTCCCCAAAGCTCGTTCGCTTTCCACTTTACTCATGACCGTTCTCAGGGAAATTGGGCAGCAGGACAGAGAGGTTGGGATTTCAGTGGGGTTGAATTTACTGGTGGCCTCTATTGGTGCTGGAGTAACAGAGACAAAGAAGTAAGAAATGAGGAGTAATAGAGAGACGCAGAGAGGGGCCCAGAGGGTGAGAGCCCAACAGAGAAAGATAGTGGGATAATGGGAAAAGTGCCTAGTGTTGGGGTCAGATGATCTGAGCTTATATCTCAGGACTATTACTTATCTGACCCTAACCAAGTCTCTGAACATTTCTGTGCCTCAGTTTCTTCTATAAGAGGAAGGAATTAAGGGATTGGAGTAAAGTCCCTTCCAATTATACATCCTGTGGTCTCTCCCCACCTATCACATACCATTTTGCTCCCTTGGGCAGGACAAGGTTAACCAATAGGTTGGAAGTAAAAGGAAAACTAAGAAATCAAGCTTGGGAGAGGGAGGAGAAGCTGGGGATCAGGGAGGGATTTAAGATGCTCTGTGACTGTCAATCTCAGGTTTTGTGTTTCTATATCAGTGTATATTAATTTTTATGCCTGGGTGTGATCTCAGAGGCAACATGGTCTAATCGTTAGGGTGCCGGATTGGGTACTGGGAAAATTCAGCATCAAATCCTACCTCAGACACCAGCTGAATCTCTCTGGGCCTCAGTTTCCTTATCTGTAAAATGAGGGTTTTGAACTAGATGGCCACTGAGGTCCCTTCTAGTTCTAAATCTCTGCTCCCCTCCTCTTTTCCCATCGCCCCTCTCTCTTTCTTTTTCCGTGGCTCCCCACCTTTCCCTTCCTGTGAGTGACTCTCTTCAGGTGAAAAGCATTTCACAACCAAATCTAGGTTCAGGAAAACACAATGGCTGTGGGGTTTACTGCCACTGCTTCCTTCAAAAGAGCTGAAGCTCCAGGGTTTGTGGCTGTCTTCCTTTATTTCTCCCTATCCCTCCTCCTCCACAGCTCCATAGCCACCCACTCAGGGTCTTGGGGGCTGGAACTAAAGAGAATTGATGGTGAGAAATGGAGATGGGGGAGGGAGGGTTGTGAAACTGGATCCGAGGATTCTAGGCATCCTTTTGAGGGAAAAACAGGGAGATTCCATACCCTTCAGGGGAATGGGGAATAGATAACAGGAGCCATTGCTCACTTTTCATAGCTCTCTGAAGGGCAAAGGTGTTGGGCATTAATGAGGAGAGGCAATTGAGGTCTCAGATCTACATTCTTCTCCCCTGGATATACTTAATCCACTCTGTCCAAGATTTGGATGGAAAGTATACATGTCTACATCTGTGTGTATGTATGTGTCAGGGGAAGTGTGGGGGCTGATCTCAGATATTGCCTCCTGTTTTCCTTCCTGTGAATGGGGAGGGGAACAGGGGTGGGGAGGCAGGGGGAGGGGATAGAGAGTGGGTGGTCCTAACTCTAGCCAAGAACACCAGGTCCTGTTGTCCAGTTCTGGCCTCCAGGGCCCCCCAAATTCCTAGAAGATGAGGTCAGGAGTAGTAGGGGGTGGACACTGGTGGCTTTGGACAGAGGGACAGACTACTCTTGTCAGAAGGAGGGTTGGAGGGGGCGTGGTGGCCCAAGTGGGTCCTGTGCAGCTGAACCTTCTCTCCAGCTGTGACCCCAGCCTTGAGTATTGGGAGGAGAGGTGCCAGGAGGGAGACCTAATGGCCTTATCTAAATCTTTTTTTTTTCCCTTTAGTTTCGGTTTCAGAATCTTGTTTGGTGCTTCCTTGTAGAAACACAATTGTCTTCATATCACTTCCTCTTTTTCCAAATCACATATTAATACTTCTAATTATTATATATACTATATATAAATAAACAAGATATATAATAATAATGAATACTATAAAGACTGAGGATTTGGGGGGAGAGGGGAGGTTATCTGAAAGTGATTACCATCCCAAAATAGTGGTTTGACTTTTTCTGCTTCTCCTGGGAACTCCTGAATGAGCTGGTCCCTGGTGTTCCCTGCAGCCCTCCCCTCCCCTCAGTGGTGGAGAAACAGCCAGCAGTCAGGGTCAGATGACTATCTGCCTGAGCACTCCCATAAAGCCAGGCCTTGTGGCTGAGGCACTGTTGCTCCCTATCTCTGGGAAAGGACAAAGGGGAAAAATTCTGCCTCACTGTCCTGCCTCCTCCCTTGAGATCTGATCTACTAGGTTCTAGCTATGATGTCCTACTGTTCTAGCTGTGATTCTTTGTTTTCTCATATACAAATTCTGTTTCTCATCTCTGAGCTTTTGCACTGATTGAGCTGCACCCACACCTGGAAGCTCTTTCTTTCCCATTCACCCCTGGGGATCCTTAGCTCCCTTCAAGGATAGTCTTGGTTGCCTATAAGAAGCCTTGCTTTCTTCTCCCAAATGTTAATCTCCTTCAGGTTTAGAAGAGTTGCTTGTTAAATTTTCAGTGTGAGTGTTTACACCTCGGAAATTTGCAAAGCTACAAATCAGAGTTTGATTTGTTTTGCTCAGTGTCTAGATTTAGGAAAGTGTTGGAGAAAATGTTAGTAATGCAGATTAAATATAAAAGTGTGTTCCCAGAGCTGGTTCTTTACCAACACATTCCTGCCCTTTCCCCAGATTACTTTGGATTCTTCTGTGTTTAGTTATCTATGTGCATATTTTCCCTCCCTCCCTTCCTCCAGCTTTCCCTCCTAGTTGAATTCAAGTTTCTTGAGGACAGCAGTGGTTTTATTTTTGCCTTTGTATGTTGTTCTATTTTCCTCTCCAAGAGGCCCAATGACATCCCTTGGTGAAATCTTGACTTTTGCCTGAATTGGATTTAAGTGAGGCAGTTGCCCAGTCATCAGCCTCATTCTCTCCTCCAGAGTCATCAAAATCCAGTGGCAGGACAAAAGTCTGCACCTCATGGTCCAACTGAGATGAAGCAGAGGAGTCCAGTGCCCTAATTTTCTGTGTTTTCCTGGCCACCTCTGACATCTTTGATGATATGTGTCTGCGTAGGGATGGAGGTGAAGGCTGAAAGGAGTGGGAGGCTCCAATCCAAGAGGTTGACCCAGTGATTCTGGAGACTGACCCTCTTCCACAGCAGGTTCAGACAACTCTGCCCGTCCCTCGGGTTCTTCCTGCAGTTGCTGGAATTGGACTCTAGGTGGGACAAAGGCTAGGGATACAACTGCTTTGGGCTAAAGTGAATCTTCCTTTCCAATCCGATTGCCCAAGGTGGGGGAGGCAGGGGAATCTCCATTACCATCCTTTTCGAGGCTAACCACTCCTGGTCCTAAAACCTCTTCAGCCTAGGACATCTGACCCTCTCTTCTCCCCTCAGTTCTGTCCTTTGCTCTCCTCCTCCAGAAAGCCTGGAGGCTTTTTGCTCTCTAGACTCAATGGAACGAAGTCAATTTGGTAGAGGTAGTAGAAGTGATAGATTTATCTTAGAGGAGCAAACAGGTTATCCTTGAACCTTCTCTCCCAACTCAGTTGGTGGTTAATGATAATAATAATACTAATAACTAACATTTCTAAATGATAATAATAATACTAATAACTAACATTTCTATAGCACTAACTATGTGCCAGGCATTGTACTAAATACTTTATACTCATCGTCTTATTTGATCCTCACAACAACCCTGTGAGGTATTCCCATTTTACAGATGAGGAAAATGAGGCAAGCAGCAGTTAAGTGACTTTCCTGGGGTCACACAGCTAGTAAGTGTTTGAGGTTAGATTTGAACTCAAATCTTCCTGCATTCAGGCCAGGCACTCTATAGGGTGAACAGGAAGACCTGGGTTCAAATCCCACCTCAGACACTATCTGTGTGACCCTAGGCAAGTCACTTTACTTTTCTGTGACTCTGTTTTCTCATCTGCAAAATGACAAGGCTAAACTAGATAGAGTCTAAGGTCCCTTCCAGTTCTAAATCTATACTCCTATGATGCCTTACTTCCCATTTCCCTTAAGTCCCCTGGGCAATGAGAATAGAATTCTGGGGACAGTCTTTTCCTAAGAGCTACAAGAGGCTGGTCATGCAGTGCCTTCCAACCCTAAACCTGATCTAGGGTAAGAGGGGTGTTCCATACCTGCCACCTCAATAATTCCAGAGGGCCTGGACTTCTCTGTGGAATCAATCAGCACTGATGATTTTACTTTATGTCTTGCAGCAGGATGGAGTCAGGTTAGACAGCAAGAACATATGGGCTCTGGGTGACCTCTGGAACTCACCCCATTATGAAGCTGAGCTGTGGTGGGAAGAGGGAAGGAAAGCCAGCTAACAATTAGCTGGTCAGGGAGCTCTTTGTCCTAAGGAGTGGGTTGGAGAGGCCTGGCTAATGCTCACCTTCCCAGAGCTAAGTGGAGGCAAAAATGGCATATGGGGAGCCATTATCCTCCCAAAGTGTAGGTTTTCAGGGAATGGACCCATGGGTGGGTAACACCTCTTAGAGGTGAGATGGAAGGAAACAAGTTAGCAGAGGAGAAGGAGGAATATATCTTTTGTTTCCTCTATTGATTCTAGTTCTGTCACCTGGGCCTCAGTTTCCTCATCTGTCCAGACCTATAAGGCCCATTCCAACCTTAAGTCCTATGATGTCATTTTTGACACAGAGCTCTGGAAACAAATTAGATGAAATGGAGGGATTAGAGAGGGCTGAGTATCCTGAGAGCTGTAGTATCTCAGGATTGGGCTCTGGGAATTCCTCCCCATTCCCCATCCCCAAGTGTCCCCTTAGGTGCTGCCCTCTCTTTCCCAGCATCCCCCTAGGGATGTTACCTTCAGTGTCCCCCAGTCCCCATCCTTTCCCTCTAGTGTTCCTCCTTTTTCTCCCCAGCCTTCTTTCATCTTCCCTACTGGCCCCCCTGACTGTCCTGTGTCAGACTGAGCTGGTGCTCATGAAGAAATTAATAATTGGCCTCTGAACTCTCTGCAGCCAGGTGGTTGGGAATCAGGGAGTTTGAGATCCCCCAAGGCCCTTTCCTCCCTGTTCTCTACCTTGCTTTCTTCAGCCCTTGGGTCCCCAGTCAGAGCACTGCTGGGTTCAGAAGAAAATAATTGTGAGGTGAATTTTAGGGGCCCCCGATGTGAGAGAGCCCTAAAATGAACATGGGCTGCAAAGAGGATTGTAGTTAGACTGCAGAAGAACATCTAAACTGCAAGGGAGATGGGAGCCCAGCGTGACCCAAGTTGGAGATGGTGCCTCCCCTAGCTGAGAATCTTTAAAATCCAGGATTGATCCCAAGATGAGGGTGGTCTTAGAGGCAGGGGATTGGATGAGAAGACCTCTCAAGGCCCCCTTCTTGCTGCCCAGACCAAAGTCAGGGAGGAGGGAGGGTGGCTGTGGTTGGAATGGGATGTTCCTGCAAATAATCACCCTGGAGAGATCCAAGGGTCCCTGCAATTAATAGGTAGCGGGTTGACAAACCTAGGCTAAAAACCCCTCCTTCTCCACAAATCACATTCTTTTTCAAAATCGTAGCTCTTTCAAACAACCACATCATCTGGTTCCCAGCTGAGGACTGACTTCATTCCAGTTGTGTGTGTGTGTGTGTGTGTGTGTGTGTGTGTGTGTGTGTGTGTGTGTGTGTCCAAGGAGCTGAGAACTTGGGCTGGGCCTTTGCTGATGTGGCAGCCTCAGTCCCAGCCCTTAGCCCCCGCTTTGTCCTGGCTCCTTTATCTTTCTGTTGCCAGTTCTAGGGAAAACTCTGCCTGCCCTTCTCCTGTCCCAGGCCCCTCCTCACTCCAGTGGTCCTGTTAGCACCTTCCTGCTCCCTTGTTAGCACCTCCTGGATCCCTCTGCTTCCACTTCCCTCCCCATTACCCACTTCCGAGAGAGAAAGAGAGAGAGAGAAAAAAAGGGAGAGGGGGAGAAAGGGAGAGGGAGAGAAAAAAGGAGAGGGGGGGGAGAGAGAGAGAGGAGAGAAAGGAGAGAGAGGCCCTATGGCCCTGTGCCCAGTTCTTTCCCGGTCTCTGATTCCCATCCCAATTTTAATTTCTCTTTACTTTCGTCTGACTTTTCCTTTACCCCCACCCCTCTCTAGCTCCTCTTTATGAGTTCCAGCTCTCTTTTTTTGCTGGGGGAAGAAAACTCAATAAGGATATATACATCACCCCCTCCCAAAAGCCAGCAGCTCCACCCTGCCCCCTACATCACATAGTACCAATAGGGCAGAGTTTCTGAGAGCTCAGGCCCTACCTCTCAGAACAGGACAGGTTCCTCTAAGGCCTCAGGTACCATCATCCCCTAGGGAGGGGTGAGGCTGGACCAAAGTGGGCTAGAGGTAGAGGGTAGACATGAAAGAGGTCTGATGGGCGTGTGCCAGTCTCTCATGTGCTGCAGTCCAATCTGTTTGGGAGTGGGGGGATGGCAAGGCAGCTCCAGGGTGGGTGGGCAAGGTCTCTCTACCTAGGTAGGGCTGTCAGAGAGAGCCAGGGATACCAGGTTTCCTCTCTTTGAGGGCCCCTTCCCAGCAGGCTTTGATGTGTCTGCGAAGTTATTAGAGGATGTTTGGTCTCTGGGCTACTGGCCAGGATAAACTCCCTCAGCAGTTACAGGCCAAACCACCTCCCCACCCTCCTTACTCCACTTCCTTCCCTCTCCCCTAATCCTACCCCGGGCCCTCAAGCTCCTCTTCTCCTTCAGCAGTGGCTTTTCCTAGCTTTCTAGACCAGGAGTGGGTGCAGAATGGTACATCTCTCCCCACTCCTAGCAGGCACCTTCTGGCACATACCAGGTAGCATTTTCCTAGTGGACAACGTGGCATCTCCTCAGCATTGAGGCCTGTGCTGGTTCCAGTGGTAGTGAATGAGGATGGTTCTCAGGGAGGGAAGGGCAGAGTGGGTGGGGCTAGGGAGAAATTCAGGAGCTGGGGGGGAAAAGTTGGGGAGTAGGGGGTGAATTCAGAGGGTGAGGAGGTCAAACTGAGGAGAAGACCCTGTGGAGATGTCTGAGGGCCTCAGTCATTCCAGATATGGGTGACTCAGCCTGAATGGGGAGCGACGGGGGGGCCCCCCAGCCCCAATTCTCTTCTAGTTGCTGCTCACATTTTCCTCTGTCCCCTTGATAATACAACCATCACTTCAGAGTTGAAGATTCTAGGGGAACCTTAGCCCCTTTGCACCCCCACTTCCAGGATCTCCCTGGAATCCTGGGGATTAAAGCTTCCTTTTCTTAGTGCTGCCTCCATAGTTTTCACTTTTCCCCAAGGGTGCAATGCCCCCCAATTCCCTCTTGCTGTAGGCCTCCCTTGTCCTCTCTCACCCCCATCCCTGGTTTTTCTTACTCAAATGAGGAGAAAGTCAGGAGACAAGACCTGGGGGGAAGGGGAGGAACCCCAAGAAAGGTTTGGGGAGGCATAATAGCAGGAGGGGCTCAAGATACAAAATTAGAGAAACTAGGTTCAAATCTTGTCCATGATTTATAGTCAGGGTGACTCCTGCTCAATTACTATTTCTCTATGTCCCAATTTCTTCATCTGTAAAATGAGGGAGGAGGATAATTTGATACCTGAGGTCTATTCCAGCTCCAAGAGCTGGACACAGGGGAGGGAGGGACAGAGAGCCTGAAGCATTCTCTTTGGGGCTGCGGTAGGTGGAGGGTTGTGGATATACATTAGGGATTGGGAGGCTAAGGGGAAGACTGTGTAAATGAGGGAGGGGAGAGAGGAGTGTGTGTGTGTGTGTGTGTGTGTGTGTGTGTGTGTGTGTGTGTGGTAGAGGGGTGTATGTTGTGTGGCACCTCCTGGGTACCAGAATCTGTGTTAGTTTTGCCCATTAGTGAGAGTGGGTTATGGCCCAGAAGTATAGAGGCTGGCAAGCTCACTCACCCCACTCAAAGAATCTCATCAAGAACAGCAATGCTATCTGGGTCTTTAATGTCCAGGAGGTACCCTCTTCCCTCTCCTTCATCCACACAGTCCTGTCCTACTTTTAAAAACCCCAGAAACTCAGTAAATAGTGCCCTAGGACCCCAACCTTCTCCACATTTCCCAAAGCTCTTCCCCAACCCTTGGGGCTTCCCCACCCAGGCCCCCAGCCTTATGTCTGATGTCCAGTGCACAGTGACTCTCCCCTCCCCCCAGGGGCTGGGGAGGTGGCGGTAGTTCTGCTGACTGAGCTTGCCAACCTCTTCCACTCTGACCACAATCTCCAGGGTGGGTCTGCTGGCTCCACCTGGCTCCCTGGAGAGCTTTCCACCTGTGCCAACCTCCCTGAGCCAGGGTAAACAGTCTCGCTAAGTGTCTGGGCCAGTGCCCACTCCTAGGCTGGGAGCAGTATTTCCCTGTAGGACTCCTATCCCAGCTGCTGCTGCCACCTCACTCTCCCAGTAAATGACACATTGGATAGACCCTAGCCCCATAAACAATATTTTCTTGGCAGAAGGGGTGGGGGTGGGGTTCTACGGGGTGAAGAAGGAGCTAGAGTAGCCGTCTGGTAAACAAGTGTTATCCTGAGACAATGCATTATTACCCTCCAAGGGCAACCTGGTCTTTCTGGAACTTGCCACTTCCAAGCCAGATGTGACCAGGTAGAGCAAGGGGAAACCCCTTAGGTACTGGAGAAACAATTCTCAAAGAGTAGCTATCAAGGTGAGTAAGTGAAAATTAGGCACATGAGTCATTGAAAACAATTCAGTTGCTCCTTTACTCAAGAAGTACTTTTTAAAACACTCAGCATCTCTAAGGTGCATTGGTTGGTGCTCTGGGTTCAGAAATCAAATACTTACAGCCAGTGTGACCTTGGGCAAGTCACTTAATTTCCTCAAGCCTCATTTTTCTCACTTGTAAAACAGGGTGGCTAGGCTCAATGGCCTCTCAGGTCCCTTTCAGCTCTAAATATTGGGGCCTATTTTTCTCTCATGCCTGGTTGCAGTCCCAGCGATTCCAATTGCCTAATGACCTTATTGAAGGTCAAATGGGTTTCTACCCTTATTTAAGAGACCCTTCAAAACAGGGGTTACACATCAATGAGGGGCAACTCCCAATATAGAAACTTCCTACATCCAGACAGATAGGCAACTCATTTCTAATTTACAGGGGCAGAGAGCTGCCTAGGCATTGAGTTTTTAAGGAACAAGAGGCAGGATTTGAATTCAGGTCTTGCTGATTCCAAGGTCAACTGTCCATCTGCTACTCAGTGATGACCCTTCACTGATCTCATTATGCAAATGATATCAAACAATAAATCGACTAAGTACTTTATCACTAGGTGCTAGGCACTGTCTTGACTTTTGTCTTGCCACTGGTCTTCCGGGACTCTGGAGGAGAGAGTGAAGTTCATGACTTCGAGCAGCTGTCTCACTTAAATGCAATTCATGAACAACTCACGAATGATGTCATGATGTCATTGGTGCTCGTTGAGAATGAAAGACAAAAAACAAGAAAATACTGTGGTAGGGTTACAAATACAAAAATGAAACAATCCCTGCCCTCAGGCAGCTTATATTCTATCAGGAAAAAGCATGTGTATAAATAAACATGCACAAAATACATATGGGACAAACATAGGCTAACGTTTTTGTTTTTGTTTTTTACAAGGAGGATGCTAATAACTGGAGGAATAAAGAAAGACTTCATTTAGAAGGCAAAGCTTGAGCAGAGTTTTGAAGGAAACAGGATTTTCAGAGGTGAGGAAGAAATACATTTCAGGCATAGGGGACAGATAAAGGCAAGGAGATTAGAGATAGAGTGCTGAGTATGATAAATGGCAAAGTCAGTTTGGCTAGCCCAGGGGTGGGGAACCTGCAGCCTCGAGGCCACATGTGGCCCTCTAGGTCCTCAAGTTCGGCTCTTTGACTGAATCTAAACTTCATAGAACAAACACCCTTAATAAAAGGATTTCTTCTGGTAAAACTTGGACTCGGTCCAAAAAACCACACCCAAGGACCTAGAGGCCACAGGTTCCCCACCTCTGGGCAAGATGATAGAGGGCAAGAAATGGGTGTTACATAAGATTGGAAAGATAGGATGGGGCCGGTTTTAAAAACTAAGCAGAAGAACTTATATATCCTATAGGCAATAGGGAGCCATAAGAGTTTATTGAGTAAAGGAGTAATATGGTTAGAACCACTCATTAGGAAAATCACTTTGGCCAATGTGGAGCGGATAGAGAGGATTGGGGAAAGACTTGAAGCAGAGAGACCAATGAAGGGTCTATTTTTAAAAGCCAGGTGATGTGAGCCTGAAGGAGGTTGGTGGTGGTGTGAAAAGAGTAAAGGATGGATATGAGAGATGTTGTGGAGGTAGAAACAAGATATGACAACTGATGGGATATGTGGGGTAATAGAGGATGAGGAGTCAAGGGTGGCTCCTAGGTCGAAATCCTAGGTGGAGGGGAAGGATGATGACATTCTGAATAGGCATAAAGAAGTTCTGAAAAAGTATGAAGTGATTTTTTTTGGAGGGGGGAGAGAGGAGAGATAATGAATTCTGCTTTGGACGTGCTGAATTTGAGATGTTTATGGAACAACCAATTTGAAATATTTGATAGGTAGTTAATGATACGGGACTGGAGATCAGGAGACACTGTGATTGGATATATAGATCTAAGAGTCATCTGGATAGAGGTTATAACTAAATCCATGGGAGCTATGAGGTCACTAAATGAGAAAGTGTAGAGAGGAAGAGAAGGGGCCCAAGACAGAGACTTGGGAGACACACACAGGGAGTGTAATACATAAATGATGACCAGCAGAGGAGACTGAGGAGTGGTCAGGTTAAGTAGGAGGAGAATTAAAAGAAAACAATGTCGTGAAAACCCAGAGAGGAGAATATATCCAAGAGAACAGAGTGATCAACAGTGTTAAATACAGTAGAGAGGTCAAGAAGGATGAGGAGTGAGAACAGACTATCAGATTTGGCAATCAAGCAATCACTGGTAACTTTGGAGAGATAGAATTTAGTTCAGGGATGAGATTAGAAGCCATCTGACCAAGTATTAAGAAGTGAGTGAAGAGAGAAAGTAGATTCCATGAGTGTAGACAAATTTTTCTGGGAGTTTGGCTATGAAAGGGAGAAGAATTATAGGAAGAGAGCATGAGCCAGTGGTAGGGTTTAGTGAAGTTTTTTTCAGGATAGTAAAGAAATTGTAGAGTAGAAACCAATGAATAGAGCAAGATTAAAGTTCAGTTGGGCAGAAAATGGGGGAATCTGCTGGAGAAGATGGAAGGGGATGAGATCAAAGGATGAAGAGAGGATGACTTTGGCAAGGGAAAAAGGCCACCTCTTTATCAAAAAGATTAATTCTTCCCTCTTTTACACCAGTCTCAGAGACTGGTGGTATAAAAGAAAGGAGGATGAGGGATGATGTCAAGGCATTTTAAGATGTAGAAAAGGAAAGAAGAAGGGGGCTCATGGTAATCTCTATTTTCTCAGTAAACTATGGGGTGAGGACCTCAGGTGGGAGGGTAGGGGGAAGGAATGGCTTGGGAGGCTTGCGAATAGAAGAGAAGTTTGGAATAGTTACTGTGAGAGCTGGGATAGAGAATTGATTGAGAAGGAATAAAATTTTAAAAAATTGTCTTGCTGAGGTGAGGGCCCAATTAGGATGAGGTAACCTCGATATGTAGTGGACCTGGGAGGTTCCATTTCTATCCATTCAGCAATCCAAGAGTAAGAGCTAAGAAAGTAGATGATAGGAATAATCCAGGCTTGGGGTTTGGCAAAATTGAGAATGAGAAGGGAGAAAAATGAGATGAGAGTAGGAGTGACGGCCTTCAGAGAGTACTGAGGGGTAGAAGGATCGATTATGTAGATGAGATAAATTAGAATTAATACACAGAAGGAAATCATTAGTATTGAGAAGGATTGGGAAACGCTTCCTGTAGAAGGTGGAGTAGTGTATATGTGGAGCATGGGACCAGCAGTTCAGAGAATCTCAGCTGGTGCTGGAGAGGGGGAGCCAGGTTTCTGTAAATAGAGACATTCTAGTAGATATGGAAAGATTCAAATGTAGAGGGAGGGGTGTGACACAGCACCTCTTTCCTTCTCCTTCCCTCTTATCCTCTATGGCTCTATCACTTGTATCAGGCAAAGAGCAGCAAAGTATATTGGATGTGGACACATATTGCCTGAGTTTCAACCGACCCAGATTTCATTCCTGTACCTAGGCCCTGATACCCCCAGCCCCTCCTGATCCTGAAGGAAGTCTACTGTCTTGTTACTGGGTGCCTGTCAGCTGGGTGTACAAAGGAAAGGAGAGGAGAGGAGAGGAAAGGAAAGGAACATTTATGAGTGCTTACTATATGCCAGACACTGTGCTAAGCTTTTTTTTTAAACAATTACCTCATTTGATTCTCACCACAACCCTGGAAGGTAGGTGCTATTATTATCCCAATTTTACAGATGAGGAAACTGAGGTAGAAAACAGTTAAGTGACCTGTCCAGGAATACACAGATAGTGTCTGAGGCCAAATTTGATCCCAGGTCTTCCTGACTCCAGGCTTAGCCCTCTATCCACTGCATCACCTAGCTGCTTCAACATGTATTAGGATACAAAGGCAAACCTGCCCTCTGGGAACTTATATTCTCCTTTTGGGAAGCTATTTCTTGTCAAGAATCAGCAGTGACAAGATTGACCTAGATTTAAAAGTGTGAGTGATGGACATAAAGAAACTAGACTTTGCCTTCCTTTAAAGGATTCTGGGGGTAGGAGTGATAAAGTCCAGGAGGGAGCTGACTGTCCAAAGAGAAAAACAATGGTGTGATGCTTCCACAGGGCTTGGATGTAGATATCATCTCTCTATCCTAGCAACCCCTCAAGTTTAGGACCCAGGCATCCTGAACCTCCTAGGCTCCTTCCCACAACCCCTCCAGACCTCCCCAACCCCTACACTCCCTTGAGGACAGCTATTTGGCCTGTTTGGGACTAGTCCAAAGACAATAGGGCCAGACGGCCAGAGAGAAGGAGGCCCAGGCAGTATAAATATCTCAGTCTGGGAAGTATAAGCTAGGGAGGGAGGAAGGAGGAAGGAGAATTGTGGTTGCCTTTAGGCACTGTGTAATTTAGGATTTATTTCAGGGCCATGGTTCTTTCTCCAGCCCAGGGTGGAGCTGGGGATATTTTAAGAGGTTTTTTTTTTTTTTTTGAGGGGAGGGGCAGGGAAGGGGAACTCCCCGTCAGGATTGGGCTGGCCACAGTATAGAATGGGGGCTCCTCCCAGGATGCCTGTCAACTCCCAGCCACGTCCTACATCCTGGCAGGTTAGGTCCCTATCCTGGCCTCCTTTGTCTCTGTCAGCCAAGCCTGAGACAAAGTGGTAGGAGGGGGCCAAGTAGAGGAAAGCTCCATTGAAGGGGGAGACCTCCCACTGAGAAGACCTCTTTTGGGCCTCTGAGCTGGAGGATGGGGGGTGGGGGAGGGGACTGCTAATAGGAATAGGGGTCCTTGTTGGTTTTGAACTTTTTAAGTTCCAGAAAAACTTTATTTAAAAATGGAGTTGCAAATGCATAACAAAATAACAAAAATAATAAATGTAACAAAAATATCAAGGTGAATGTGTTCATACAAAATAACATAGTAGGAGGTCAAACTTCATCACTTGCTTATTACTTGTGCTATCTTGGGAAAGTAATTTCATTCCTCTGGGCTTCAGTTTCCAGTGGGGAGCTCTGGGTGCTGTCCAGTTATAAATCCTATGATAATTCTGTGAATGCCATCCTTATTCCTTAAGAGAAGACAGTGTTTTAGGCTCCCCCCTGAGGTTATGGGAGATACCTAGTTCCTATCTACTCAGCCCCAGACCACTACTAGAATGCTCTCAGCACCGCTGAGCAGTGGGATGGTTGGGGACTGGAGAGTTGGAATGATGCTGACCTTAGCCTCAGGGGCCAAAATATGGATATGGTTCAAAGACTTCCAGGGATTTATCTATCATCTCCATGAATCTATAAATATCCCATATGTGAGCATAACCTAGATAAATATGTAAATATATATGTGCATTCTAGAATATCACTAGTTCTGATTTTTGTTTTGCCACTGGATTTTGATGACTCAAGATGAGACAGTGAGGCTGCCTCACAATTTGTATACAAGTCAAGACATAACTCTGTGATGTCATTGGTCCTCTTTGAAAATTAAGGACAGGGGCAGCTAGGTGACACAGTGGATAGAGCACCGGCCCTGAAGTCAGCAAGACCTGAGTTCAAATCTGGCCTCAGACCAAACACTTGACACTTACTAACTAGCTGGGTGACCCAGGGCAAGTCATTTACCCCAATTGCCTAAAACAAAACAAACAAACAAAAAAAAATGAAGGACAAACAACAACATATCTATATTTATATGTCTGTCTGCCTATCTATCTGTCTGTCTATCTATCTATCATCTATCTATCTACCTATCTGATTTCCAAAAGTCTTAGTGAAGGAGCTAAGTGACTCAGTGGATAAAATGCTGAGCCTGAAGTCAGGAAGTACTGACCTCAGATACTTACTAACTGTATGACCCTGGGAAGTCACTTAATCTCTGTTTGCCTCACTTTCTTTAACTGTAAAATGAGGTTGCTGATAGCAACATCTTCCCAGGGTTATTGTGAGGATCAAATGAAATAATATTTGTAGTACCTAGCGCTTAGTAGGCACATATATAAATGCTAGTTATTATTATTATTAATGTTATTATTATTTATTAGCATAACAGCTTAAAATTGCGCTAAGACTAGAAATGATAAGCAGGATAATTTAAAAAAAAACCTGGCAAGACTTACATGAACTGATGCAAAGTGAAGAGAGAAGAAGCAGGAGAACATTGTATACAGTAACAGCAACATTGTGTGAGGATCAACTGTTAATGACTTAGCTATTCTCAGCAATACAATGACCCGAGACACTCTCAAAGGACTCATGATGAAGCATGCTATATGCCTCTAGACAAAGAACTGATACTGTCTGAATATAGAACAAAGCATGCTATTTTCACTTTCTTTCTTTCTCTTTTTTATGTTCATAAAGAATCTTCTTGGACAAAATTACTAATGCGGGTTTTACACAATTGCATATATATATATACATACACACACACACACATATATATATATATATATCCTATATTGGATTGCTTGCCATCTCAGGGAGAAGAAAGGGGAGGGAGAAAGCGAGGGATAGAATTTGGAACTCAAAACTTTAAAAAAAAGATTTTAAAATTGTTTTGACATATAATTGGGGGGAAAATAAAATAGTGTATAAAAAACTGCACGAAGATTTTGGGACACTATATCTCTATATCTATATATATCGATATAATCCAGTTCTGATTTGCCAGATGCCTGCTCAACATCTTCACTTAGATATCTTGATAGCCTCTCAAATTCACCTTGTCTGAAAACAAATAATCATCTTGTCCCCTAAACATACCTCTCCTCCATATGTCCCTATTTCTGAACATCATCATCAATGCAGTTATGCAGGTTTGCTACCTCTAAGTCATCCTTGCCTCTTCCTTTTCCCTCAACTTCCATATCCAGAACAATAGGTGAGTAGATCCAATGCCTCCCTCATATCCAACCCCTTTTCTACACTCAGACAGGCACCACCCTATTTGGGCCCTTATCATTTCTTACAATAACCTCCAAAGTGTTCTACCTACCAGTTTCCAGTCTCAGTCCTCCTCAATCTCTGTTTCACACAGCTGCTAAATTGATATTCTGAAAACACAGATTTGACTCTGTCACTTTCCTGCTCAAGCATTTTCAATGGCTCCCTATTGACTCTAGGATGAAAAACAAACTCTGCTTGACATTCAACATCCTTCACAATCTAGCTCCTTTCCCCAGACATTCCTCTTACTCCCTTTTTTTTCTTTTTTTGGGGGGAGGGGGGATGAGGCATTTGGTGTTAAGTGACTTGCCCAGAGTCACACAGCTAGTGAGTATTGTATGTCTGAGGCTGGATTTGAACTCAGGTCCTCCTGACTCCAGGGCCAATGCTCTATCCACTGTGCCACCTAGCTGCCCCAATTCCTCTTACTCCCTTTCACACACTCTGTGTCCCAGACACATCGACCCATTTGTTGTTCCCCAACCTCCACACTGTCTCCCCTTGTCAAGCACCTCCAAGCCTTTTCGAAAGCTGCCTCCCATGTCTAGAAACCACTTGCTCCTCAACTCTGCCTCTTATTATCATCAATTTTCTTCAAGTCTCCCTGCAAATCTATGAGTCTTTTCTGAACTTCGCAGATGTTAATACTCTCTCCCATTTCAACTCATGTCATATTTACTTATCTGCTTATTTGTTTTATTCTCTAGTAGAATGTCAATTCCCTAAGGCAGGGAATTGTTTCAATCTCCAAAATACTTCTCACATTCATCCCCTTCTCTCCATTCACATCCACCATTACCCTAGTTCAGGCCCTTATAATCTCCACCTTACACTATCACAGTAACCTCCTACTTGGTCCCCTGGCCTCAAGTCTCTCTCCTCTTCCGATCTATTCACCACACAGCTTCCAAAGTGGGTTTCTTAAGGTGCAGACCTGATCCCATCACTCAATAAACTTCAGTGGTTCCCTATTACCTCGAGGATCAAATAATTAGTTCTTTGGTTTAGCTTTTAATCTGGCTCCATTATAACTTTCCAACCTGAATTTATTTCATTTTTCTCTTTGTATCCTTAACAGCTAGAATAGTTCCTTGCACCTGGTAGACCACTAAAAATGCCCATTGCATTAACATGTTGACCATGGGTTCTAGCCTTGTCATTCCCTGGATGGCCTGACATACCCTTGGAGATTCTCACACATAATAAGAAAGCCATATTATCTGGCAGCTGCCCCCTGGAGTGGGAACTTGATGTGGAAGGTTAGAATTCTGGGTTCCTCTAGCAGTATGAACCCCCTAGGAAGTATAGACCAAGTCAGAGTTTCTACTCCATCTCTTGTTACCAGCTAGGGTCTAGATATCCGATAGTTTCTTGTCCTTTTGTCTCTGAATAGTCAGGGATGAGACTCCCTCTTGTACGCCCATGGCCACAAGGATAGAATTCTGTACAAAGTTGGGGGCAGGAAGAGAACAAGCATGTGTCAGGCACTGTGCTAAGCACGTTTACCAATGTTTTTCCATTTGACCTTCACAACAACCCTGGTAGGTAGGTGCTATTTTTATCCCCATTTAACACCTGAAGAAACTGAGGCATACAGTAGTTAAATGACTGATTCAGGATCCCACTATTAGTATGTGTCAGAGGCCAGATTTGAACTTAGGTCTTCCTTACTCCAAGTTTAGCTCTCTATCCATTGCATCATCTGGGCTATGTGGTTAAGATTTTAACTGGTGCCTATCTCCATATAAGAAAAAAGCACACTGGGCATTGAATACCTTCTTATCCCTCCCCATTCCTCCCTTCCTCCCTATTGCTCTCTAAGGAGGTTCAAATTCTATCCCCTTTCCTTCTCTCTAGTCAGCTCAGTAATCTGCTGACTAATTTCCCTGGCCAGAACCCAGTGAGGAGGTAATAGGGAAGCATACATTATGGAGAAAAGAATTTCCAGAGAAAGGAAAAGTCATCATCCCTGATATGGGAGCAATATTTCTGGTTTTGGGGGAGTAGATGAATGGTTGAGCAGAAGAAAGAACTGTGAGCTTGGAAACCAAAGACAAAGGGAACTGAGCTCGAGACACCCCAGGGTAGCAGAGGAGGGAGCCTTGGGACCAAATCCAGATGCTAGTTAATGTCCTCGAATGGCACTGAAGAGCCAACGCCATCTGGTTCCAACTTCACATCCTTGTACTTGATGTCCCAGTCTAATTGGCCTAGGAGACCTTACCTGATCTTGTCTTGTCCTCTGTCATCTGGGACATTTGTGCAGGTGGTCACACACACCTAGAGTTCGCTCCCTCTTCATCTTGTCAAAATCAATTCAGGTGCCATCACTGCTCCCCCACCAAAACACACACACACACACACACACACACACACAATGATCTCTTCCTTCTCAGATTCTCCCAGAGCCCTTTGATATTTTCTCCTCCCCATTATGATCCTTATAAGCCTTACCTTATATTATTATTAATTTATGTGCATGCTCTATTTCCCTTGGGCAGCTAGGTGGCACAATGAATAGAGCACTGGGCTTCAAATCAGGAAGATTCATCTTCCTGAGTTCAGATCAGGCCTTAGACACTTACTGGATGTGTGACTCTGGGCAAGTCACTTAACCCTGTTTGCCTGAGTTCCCTCATCTGTAAAATGAGCTGGAGAAGAAAATGGCAAACCACTCCAGTATTTTTGCTGAGAAAACCTAAGTGGGCTCAGGAAGAATCAGACATGACTGAAACGATTCAGTAACAATATTTCCTTTGTTAGGTTGCAAGTCCCTTGAGGGCAGAAACTGTGGTTTTTCATCTCTGTATGCCACAATACCTTGTGTGAGGTAGAACCTTAGTGAATTTGTTGAATTCTTAGATGTGAGCAGAGCTAGTTAGGCTTCACTGGAATCAGAGTGAACTTCTATGGCTAGAGTAGAGGAATTTCCACAGTAGGCATATTGATATGCCAATTTAGAAAAACTCCACTCCAAATGTTCATACGGACTATTTGTGCCTGACCTGTGGTAGAGCCTTCCAAGCTCCTATTGGTATGATCAGCCACAGTTAGACACACTGTACCTTGACCTCAACATAGTGACATCATTTTGGTCCTCTTCGAGAATGAAGGACAACAACCAACCAAGAGGAATTCTGGAATAAACTCCCTGTGGTCTGAAACTGGATGGTGCCATAATCTGGAATTTGTTATTGTAGTTGGGGTCATCAACCCCCTCACTCTCTCCCCTCCCTATGGAGCGTGTGTAGAGCCGCCATTCTTGGTTCTGAGGGACCACACGGAAACTTTGGGGGACCTGTTTCTGGCCACGTCTGACTCATCACTAAGGGATTTGCACTTTCAGATAACAGGCTTCTTATTGTCTGGGGAACTGGAAGAGCTGATGAATCAGAAGAAATACAAAAAAGATCGCCATTTTCCTTTGCCTGATCTTTCTTTCCCGCTGTGAAAAAGGGAAGGACTCTTTCAAGCTGTTTTCCTGAGAGTTAGATGTGGGAGGGTCTGGTTGCCCTACCTGGCCTCTGTTTGGTTGTGAACACATGGCATCTTCAGCACATGTTCTGGCTGGGTAAGCCTGAATCTAGTTTTGAGCTGCCTCTTTTCTCATCTTAGATGAATAAGTATTTTGAGATAAACACAACCAGGTTTGGAGACCTTGTTAGCTAGAGAGGCCCAGATAATTCTGGTTCCAATGAGGGGAATGATTGCAGCAGTGACTTGGTGGAAGGGAAAATTTCTTCATTGTAGAGGATGGTCATCAAGAAGACAATTGATTGGCCCAAACCTCGATGGTTTACCAGGAGTTATTTGGACAGTGTCGACTTGAAATGAAATGTAAAACGCCTAATTAACGGTCCTGTAAACCATTTTGTGTCTTGTTGAAATTTTCCAGCAGACTCTAATAGGAGTTATGATGGCCTCAAACTTAATGGTGAGTTAGGGGGATGTTTACCCCAAACATGTGAAGACTTCTGGCAGAATGGGCAGATGAGAAGAATCTGTTCCAGTGGCCACAAAGGCAGCTGAAGCAGGAGCTATGCAGCACTTAAAGCTTGGTCAGGCATCAAAGACACCAAGGTCATCCACTGCATCCTGGACCATCACCAGTCATCTTAACTTCTGTCCTGCCACTGGACTTCAATGACTCTGGAAGAGAGAATGAGGCTGATGATTTTATGCAAATCTGCTTCACTTAAATCTCATTCACTGGAGAATTAAGACATTATCCTACGATGTCAATGGTCCTCTTCAAAAATAAAGGACGAACAACAATAGTAGTTATAATTTAAGTTACTGAATCCTGGTATACATTTGTTTTCTGTCAAAAATATACATGTGAGTGTCATGTGTTTAACATTCCTTTTGTGTGAAGGAATAAATTATCTGTCTCTGTTTCATTTATATCGAACATTGAGTCTCTTTTTCACTTTCCCTCTTTTGGGGAGGCTCTAGATGTGAGTCAATAAGTAAAATTGTTCCCAGGGTGTTAGGGTGGGAAATTTAATGAATGAAAAGTATGGGAAAAGGGAGTCCCCTCTTGTCAGAGACAGATTTGCACAGGATTGAACCTGGTCCAAAGCCTATACCTGAATTCAGCACAGGGAGTGAACACAGGACTCTCATTTCTGTGGGCCTAGTCAAGCAGTCTTTTAAGGTTAGATTTTTCTCTTCTCTTCTCATTTGAGAGTAAACATCTTTTCAGAGAAGCCCAGTCTCTGACTCAGGCTAGGAGAATCTATGGGAATCGGAGATCCCTGGAGACCAGACAAGGACCGGTGGCAGCGGTAGAGAGACAAAAGGGGGATCAGTGGTTTGGTGGTTCTGCAGCACTGGCCCAGGGAAGACCCAGTGATCTAAGGGGCTTTGATTGCATTAATGAGGTTGCTCCCTCCAGCAAGATCAGACCACCTTTATGCCTTTACACACACACACACACACACACACACACACACACACACACACACACACGCACACACAGTTCTTATAAAATACTTGTTTTGAAAACATGAATTTATTCCAGTGAGGTTGATATATTAGGGAACAATTTGAGTGTGACTTGAATCTCACATTTGCTCATGCACAATTTTATCCCCAGAAATAGAAGGAAAGCAGAAAACTGCACCCAGCTGAGCCCTGTTTTGTAGGAATGCACAAAATGTGCACATCTCAAACATCTATCAGTTCCTTCAGTTAACCTCCTGTTGTGTTTTACTATTCTTTTGCATTTGTGACTTTTTCTGTGTAAAAAAAAAAAACACTCATTCAATACCTCAAACTTGCCTGAGTGTTTTATTTATTATCTATCTTCTGGTACAATAGGAGCTGTGGACAGAGGAGGACCGAACTGAACCTCCAAACTCCGCCTCCACTCCTCCTTTCCGTCGTGGGCATGGCCTCAGCCCTGACCCCCTCATCCTAGAAATGTGTTTGCTGTGGCTACCCTCTCCACCGTAGCTGTTGACTTTTCCAGCCTGTGGGAACTAGGATGCAGGCCAAGCAACAGCCCAAGGTTGAGGATACTGTCACTATTTATTGTAGTATTTATGTATTTCTTAACCATTTAACATGAATAAAACTGTGCTACTTTTTTATAAGGCTCTTGTCTTTTAAAAAAAATGTGTTACTCTTATTTGCACAAAAATATTTATAGTAGTTCTTTTTGTAGTGGTAAAGAATTGGAAATTGAGGGGATGCCCATCAATTGGGGAATGGCCAAACAAGTTGTGGTATATGATTGTAATGGAATACTATTGTACTATAAGAATGACAAGTGAGATGATTTCAGAAAAACCTGGAAAGACTTACATGACCTGATGCAAAGTGAAGTAAGCAGAATTAGGAGAACGTCACACACAGTAACAGCAATATTGTGCGATGATCAACTGTGAATGACTTAGCTATTCTCAGCAATACAATGACCCAAGACAATTTCAAAGGACTCACGATGAAAAATGCTATCTACATCTAGAGAAAGAACTAATAAAGTCTGAATGCAGATCAACGTATATTATTTTTCACTTTATTTTTTGTTGTGGGAACTCTGTCTTCTTTTACAACGTGACTAGTATGGAATATGTTTTGCATGATTGCACATGTACAATCTATATCAAACTGCTTACTGTCTCAAGGAAGAGTGGGGGGAGAGAATTTGGAACTCAAAATTTTAAAAACTGAGTGTTAAAATTGTCTTTACATATAATTGGGAAAAATAAAATATTATTAAAAAATAAAAAAAAGTGTGACTGATGAAACTTGAGTATTGTGCTCCAAGCTCCATTCTCCTTAGGACCTGTGGTTTTGATTACTCAATTTTGCCTGTCGAAGTGATGTGACCTCTACTGGCCGAGTCTTTGAGAACCTAGGATCCCCTTCATGTCTATGATGAGGCACTAGACCAGGGCTGCAGACAGACAATTCAGGAAAATAGTTAAAAAAGAAAAAAAAAATCCACAGGTGTGGCTTGGGCTGGTCCCCTGCCAGCTAGTAGTAAGAGTACTTACAAAGCTTGAGAATGACCACATCTGTGTCCCTACCCCCAGGAAGTTGCCAGAAAAGACATAGATAGGTTATACCCAGGGACTAGGTGAAGAACCTATGTCGTCATGTCATTACTTTGACCCCTTTTCCATATGTCACTGTTGGTTCAAAGGGTCAAGAGCATGGGACTCTCCTTATTGGTGGAGATTGATTATTCAATACTCTGCACCTGGGTAAGGGGCTAAATTGGTGAGAACTTGAGAGAAGAAAGATCCTGGTCTTCTGACTTTCAGATTTAAGAAGAAAGATATGGAGCTTCTAGAATCTGTTCAGGTCCCTCAAGAGAGAGAAGCTGACATGAGAGGAGCTGGCAGTCTCCATCGTGTCCCTGGCCCCAGCTTACTACACTAGAGACTTTGGGGAATTTCCCCTTATGTGAGATTTGGGATTCTCTCTCTAGGTTGAGCTGAGTTATTTCACTCCCAGTGGGACAGTTCATTCACTCTATGTACTGTCTAGCATATAGTCCCCTAGGTATATTTTCTCTGATTTCTGTTTGCCATCTGTTTGGATAAATGGGTTTATCTGCAACTTACTATGTGTTTTCATTTTGGAACTACCATCTGACAGGAAGGAAGTCAAGTCTTGGAAATATAGTTTGGAGTACTCCTTTCCTATTAAGGGATAATGATCAGGAATGTACCTTGAACCCAAACATTATTTCCCATATAGCTAGGGGGTGTAGTGGATAGAGTGCCAGGCCTGGAGTCAGGAAGATGAATCTTCCTGAGTTCAAATCTGGCCTCAGACGTGCAGTAGCTGGGTGACCCTGGGCAAGTCACTTCACCCTGTTTGCCTCAGGTTTCTCCTCTGAAAAATGAGTGGAAGAAGAAATAGCAAACCAATCCAGTATCTTTGCCAATAAAACCCCAAATAGGGTTATGAAAAATCAGACGCAACTGAAAAACTACTGAACAACAACAGTATTTAAGGGAGAAGACAAATATAATTCTAGCTTAGTACCCCCTTTCTCTGAGGAAAACAGAGTGGCCAGTCTCTGGCCATAACCTCCTGCTTCCCCTCCTGGCAGGAATCAAAATCTCCCTTTGAGAAGAGTAGGAAGAATAGACTGTAGAAATATCTATTCATGTCTTCCTGTGAACCACACCTAGGCAGACCCATGTGGAAATACACGACCTCCATAGGCACAATGAAATAGCACCACACAACCCTCCTCCCTCATCCTCCCCCTACCTTCCGCATATGTTATCTCATGTGATTTTCACAAAACCTCTGGGAGGTAGGTGCTACCCCTATTTTACAGATGAGAAAACTGAAGATGAAAGACATTAAGTGACTTGCCTAAGGTCACACAACTAGTCATCTTCTGAGAGCAGATTCAAACTCAGTACTTCCTGACTCTGAATACCACCTGTCTCTCTGCCCTTAAATATCCTTTTTCTCCCTCTGCTTATCCCATAGTTTTTGGATACTCTGCCCAACCTATGAGAGGACTGTGGGCTCTAGAGTGGTCTGAGAAAAGAAGAGAGTATTTTTCTTCAGGTCTTCGTCTTACCTTTGCTACTTATCAACTGTGTGGTCCTGGGCAAGTCATTTAATTTCTTTGTGCCTCACTTTCCTCGTTTATAAAATGAGGGAGTTAGACAAGATTACCTTTCAGGTCCTTTCAATTTCTAAGTCTGATCCTGTGCGTAGCTGCAAAAATATAAAATACCCAGATTAATAGAACATAAAAGAGAAATATTTACCCAAACACAGAAAATGAAATTGAACAAATGGTAAAGGAACTACCAAAGGAAAAAGTCTGATCCAGGTAGATTTACAAGTAAATTTTATCAAACTTTTAAAGAGCAATTAGTATTTATCTTGCAAGACTATTCTTAGAATTTGAGAAAACATTCTAACAAATTCTTTCTTAAAAATTAATTTATTTTTAGTTTTCAACAATCACTTCCATAAGCTTTTGAGTTTTAAATTTTCTCCCCATCCCTGCCCATCTCCCTCCCCAAGATGGCATGCAATCTGATATAGGCTCCACATATACATTCCTATTAAACATATTTTCCCATTAGTCATGTTGTAAAGAAAAATTAGAACCAATAGGAGGAACCACAAGAAAGAGGAAACAAAACAAAACAGAAGAAAAAAAAAGAGCAAATAGTATGCTTAAATCTGCATTCAAATTCCATAGTTCTTTCCCTGGATGTGGATAGCATTTTCCATTATGAAACTTTTGGAGATGTCTTAGATCTTTGCATTGCTGAGAAGGGCTAAGTCTACCACACAACGTGGTTGTTACTGGTGTACAATGTTCTCCCGGTTCTGCTCATTTCACTCAGCATCAGTCCATACAAGTCTTTCCAGGTTTTTCTGAAGTCTGCTTGCTCATCATTTCTTATAGCACAATAGTATTCCATTACATTCATATACCACCACTTGTTCAGCCATTCCCCAATTGATGGGCATCCCCTTAATTTCCAATTCTTTGCTACCACAAAAAGAGCTGCTATAAATATTTTTGTACATGTGGGTCCTTTCCCTGTTTGTATGATCTCTTTGGGATACAGCCCTAGAAGTGCTGTTGCTGAGTCAAAGGGTATGTACATTTTTATAACCCTTTGGGCATAGTTCCAAATTGCTCTCCAAAATGGGTGGATCAGTTCACAACTCCACCAACAATGCATTAGTTCTAACAAATTCTTTTTATGAAATGAATATAATCCTAATATTTACACCAAGCAAGGATAAGGGAATAATAACTGCAGATGGATATCAATAGTGAATATTAATGCAAAATTTATGAATAAAATCCTAGAAAGAAAGTATAGCAATATAGAAAAAAATTGATAACCAAGTTGGTTTTTGCCAGGTAGACAATTAATATAATTAATTGTGTTAAAAACAAAACACCTCAAATTGCACAATTATATCAATAGTTACAGAAAAAGCCTTTGACAAAGTTCAACACTTATTTATGCTAATAACCCTAAAAAAAGACAGACATAGAAGGTCCACTTTTTAATAAGCTAAAAAGCATATATTTTAAAACAAAAGCTGGAATTATTTACAACGGGACAACCCTGGGAGGTTTCTCAATGAATTTAGCATGTATGCTCATTCTCCTCATTATTATTTTATATGTTCTAGAAATGCTAGTTAGAATGATCAGACAAGGGAAGTCAAAATTATCTCTATTTGCAGACGTGGTGGCTTACTTAGAAAGTCAGTAAAGAAAGAAGTTGAGACAATACCTTCAGTAAAATAGCAAGATGCAAAATAAATCCACAAAATTCATCAGCATTCCTGTGTAGCAATAACAAGAACAAAATCCAGGAGGAAACAAGAGAAAGGAAAAACCTCATTTAAAAGTAACTACAAGATGCATAAAGCATCTGGGAGTAAAGCTATAAAGACACACTCAAGATATATAAATACAATTACAAAATATTCTTTTGAGAAATAAAAAATGACAAATTATTAGACAGGTATTCATGGCTTTTGGTTGGATCATACCGATAATAAAAACATGATGTTATTACCTGAATTAACTTATAGATTTAGTGCTCTATCAATCAAAGAACCAAAGAGATATTTTATAGAACTCAACAAAATAGTAACAAAATTCTTTCGCAAGAAGGAAAAATATAGGATCTTAAGGAAAATAATGAAAAGTAGGAATTGAGAAGGAATAACGCTTTTGGACTTCAAATTATATTATAATGCAGTAATTCTCATAAGTATTCAGTACTAGTTAAAAAATAGAAAAGTAGATCAGTGGGATAGAATAGATAACCAATCAAGTCCTTTTCTCAGATAGGGTAATGAATAAGATTGACTAGGGGCAAGAAGGCTGGAGAGAGAGAGAGAGACAGACAGACAGAGACAGAGACAGAGAGAGAGGGAGAGAGAGACAGAGACAGAGAGAGAGAGACAGAGAGAGACACAGAGACAGAGTGACAGAGAGAGAGACAGAGAGAGACAGAGAGAGAGAGAGAGACTGAGGGACAATGAAAGAAAAAGAAGAGACAGTGAAAAGATGCAGAATAATAAAGATAAGGGAAACTGAAGAACAGTGAGAGAGGCAAAATAGAAAAACAGGAGGACACTGAAGGTCACAGTCAGTCATTCAACAAGCATTTATCAAGCACCTACTATGTGCAAGTCTTTATGCTAGGCATTGGGGATACAAAGAAAGGCAAAAAGCATTCCCTGCACTCAAGAAGTTCATAGTCTGAGGGAGGAGACAACATGCAAATAGTTATGTGCAAATAGTTTATGTACAGGGTCAATTGGAAATAATCTCAGAGGGAAGGCACAAAGGACTGGGAAAGGTTACTTGCAGAAGGTGCGATTTTAGCTGAAGGAAGCCAGGGAAGCCAAGAGGCAGAGATGAGGAAGGAGAGAATTCCAAGTATAGGGGACAACATACCTGCTGTGTGTTGTGTAAGGGATAATAAGGAGGCTGGTGTCACTGGATTGGGTATGTGGATGGAATGAGGAAAGTATAAGACTGTAAAAGTAGGAAGGGGCCAGGCTATGTAGGGCTTTAAGAGATAAATAGAGGATTTTATACTTGATCCTGGATACAAAGGAGGAGCCACTGGAGTTGATTGAATAGATTTGTCAATATCTATTGAATGGTCAGACTTGTCCTTTAGGAAGAGCTGTTTGACAGCTGAGTGGAGAATGTATTGCACTGGGGGAATGGAGTGGCATGGGGTCTTAAGGAAGGGAGACTATTTTAATTAGCAGGCTATTGCAATAGTCTGATAGGTGAGCAGAGCCTGCATTGGGGTAGTGGCAGTGTCAGAAGAGAGATGGGACACATATGAGAGATGTTACAGAAATAGAAGTGACAGAACCTGACAACTGATTGGATAGGGGGAGAGAATGAGAGAGAATGAGGAGTCAGGGATGACACCTTGGTTTCCAGCCAGTGTATCTGGGAGGATGATGGTCCCCTGACAATAATAAGGAGTTAGGAATAGGGGAGGGTTTGGGGGGAAAGTAATGAGTTCAGTTTTGGACATATTAAGTTTAAGATGTCTACAAGACACCTAGGTTGAGATGTCCAAGAGACATTTGGAGAGAAGAGACTGGAAGTCAGTAAAGAGGTTAGGGCTGGACAAATAGATCTTAGAATCATCTATATAAAGATGATAGTTGAATCCATGGGAACGTTGTCATGAAAACCTGAAAGGACAATAGAGGGAAGAGGCTGAAGAACAGAGAAAGAAATGTTTACTTAAAAACAGAGAGGGAAGGGAGAAGGAGGAACACTAGATAGAGAAGTAAAGGATGATTGAGAGGGAGAAACTGGGAGATTGTAATTGGGGATATTAGAAGGAAGAAGTCAACAACTTCTTCGGTTGAGAAGGGAAAACTTTGAGGTTGGGTGGGGTAAAATTTGGAGAAGTTGAGGATACTGATGCTCTAGGGCCTCTCGAGATTGGGGTTAGCACCCCAGCCTAGTGTGAGTTGTGGGTACCAGGTTCCTTCCTAGCTGTGGGTGAATGGAATAGAAGAAAACTGGTGAGGAGGGTGGAAAGGACAGCTGTTGCTATGGCCCACCCTGTTTTCTTCACTGTTCCCTTTGTGTCCAGTCTCCCAATATGTCCCCAGGCCACCCATCCCAAAACGAGTCAGTGCCGATTCAGGGCTTGTTCCTTCCAAGCAGCTGGACTGTACAGACCGTGGCTGTGTGGAATTGGAGGGTGAGGAAGGAAGTGTCAAGGGGAACATTTGTCTGATGCCCCTCGCTTGAGCATGGGGCTCTGCCTGGGGATGGTGTTGCTGCATCTTCCTTCAGTGCTGGGTAATGTGGCTGCCAGAGCATCTGGAAACTGTCCAAAGGATATGCCTTTGGGCACAGTGCCCAATGTGGTTCTCCAGATGCTGATCATCAGGGTTGCCATGGCTGTTCTTCTGAGGTAGTTGGTGTCCACTTAGGTCGCTGTTTAAGTGGGCACCAGAAACTGGAAATGTGTCTGACCTGCCCTCTGCTCTTTGACTTTAGAAGTTGGCACTGGGTTGGGTCAGCAATTAGTAATGGGAGATGACAGACCCAGGGGAAAAGGGCAGGGAGAGAGAGAGAGAGAGAGCTCAGAGCTTCAAATGAGGTTCACAGGATAGAGAGGTGTAAGGGACCCTACAGTTCAGTCCCAGCCTCTGACAGTTGAGAAGCCTGAGGCATAAGGGGGTAATGACTTGTCTAGAGATCAGTGAATAGTGGTCAGGATTTGAACTCAGGTCCTCTGACTAAATTTAGTATTTTTTCTTTTACACTCCACTACAACCTAGTTATTGATGGAAAAAGAGAAGGGGAGATTGAGGGGTAGAGAAAGAAGGAAGTGGAAGAAGGGGAGAATTGAGGTACAACTGGGAAAGGGCTGCAACTAAGGGAACAGGGAGGAAGGACAGTTTTCCTGGGTGGGTGGATGCCTGCTGGTGCCAGCTGACATCTCACAGACAAGGATTTTCCCTGACCACAGTTAGGGTGGGTGGAAAGTTCAAAGGCTCTCTGCCCTTCATCTCCCCTCAGTTCATGTCCATATGCTGACTGTAGGCAAATGAGTGAGAGGACTTACCTAGCCACCCCATGCCAGTCTGAGTGCCTGAATACCTGCATCCTCTCACTCAGGACCGCTGGCTGTTTGCCCCCCACACCCCTTGGGAGCTTTCGAGTACAGAGCCCCATACCTCCAGCACACTGGACCAGTGGCTCACCCAGACATCCTGGTGCTGGCTTTTTTTTTGGTGGGGGGAAGGGGGAAGAGACTGATTTCCCACCCCTACCCTCATCCTAGGGACAGAAAAAAAAAAAAAAGCCAGCTCATCACCTCGCCGCCGGAGGGGCTGGAAAGGAGCAGTGTGCCGGCTGAGACATAATTAAAATGCCAGAGGTTAGGAGGTGAAGTTACAATGGAAAGAATGAAGCTGAGTGCTGTTGGGCCGCCGGTCCCCAGCTCTCCAATCCCTCTGCCAAGCCCACATTTGATTTTTATTTTGGGAGCCGCCAGCACAGCACTTGGGAGGGAACAGAGAAACCTCATTCTCTCCCATTAACTGCCCCCCCCCCCCCCCGCCACTACTCTGAGCCTGCCTGCTGGCCCGCCAGTCTAGGGCTGGGGCCCCCGAAAGGGGAGTGGGGTCTCCTTCAGGAAAAAAGATCCTGAATCTTCTTCCTCCCCCTTCCCTTTTTTCCATTCCCTTTCAGGGGTTCACGGTGGTAGGGGTGGAGGGCACGCACCCCAACTCTCTGACCAATGTGTTGTGGCATTGCCAGCTGACCTGGCAGCTGAAGTGGGGGTGTGGTTGGAATTAAGGGGGTAGATGGGGGCTGGGGTGGAGTCGCTTCTCTGGGCAAGAAGCCTGAGAAAGAATGAAGGATGATCCCCAACTTATTACTGTGTATCTCCGCCTGTATTTCATTGATTTAAAGAAAAAGGATCAAAATCCTTAGCACCCCCTCCCCCCAGCCCAGCCCAACCTAGCCTAACTTAGCTTAGTTCAGTCCAGCCCCGCTCTTCCCTAAGCCTATGCCTCTTGCCCCCCAGGACCTTCCTAGTTTCTGCCAACGTGGAAAGTGTACTGGAGTGAGAGTCAGGAGATGGGGCTTTCTTTGCAAGTCCTGCTGCCTCTCTGGGCTTTACTTTTCTTATCTGTAAAATGAAATGTTTGGATTAGATGATCTTCGGAAGTCTTATGGAGCTCTGACTTTCATAATATGAGAGGCTGAATAGGGTGAGACCCAAGGTAGGGAGGTCTGGTGGAGAGATAGCTCCAGAAGGGAAGGGGAGACAGGGAGGGACCAAGGAAGAGACACACAGGAAGGACTGATTTCCCCAAAGGAGAAAGGAATTTAATCAAATGAAGGGTGGGAGGTAATGGGGGGAGAGAGTGGAGGGGATAATAAAAACTTATACTTATTTAGCCCTGAATGGTTTATAAAGTTGCTTCCTCACAACAATTCTGTAAAGTAGGTAGTGTTAAGTTATTTTGTTTTGTTTGTTCTGTTTGTGGATGGGATTTGTGATTTCATTGGTATAGGTGAGCTCCCATCTAGGAATTTCCTCTACCATATCAGATCATCTGAAACTTGAGTATTAGAGAAGAACTTGATACCTTGAGAGGTTAAGTGATTTGCCTGGGGTCCTGTGGTCAGCATGTGTGGGGGAAGGATTTGAATCCAGGTCTTCTTTTCTCTGAGGTCAGGTGTCTATCCAGCAGGAGGGGCTGCCCCTCAGTAGAGGGAATACATTCACATTTTACAAATGAGGAAACTCAAGACGAAGAAAAGAAAGTTAAGTGACTTGCCCACAGAGATAGACAATGAGGTGAGACCTGAACCCAGGTCTTCTGAGTGCAAACCCAATTCTTTTTACTATTACAAAAGGAGGAGAGGAAGGGGGGGAGAAAAGAAGGAAAGAAGGAAGGAAAGAAAGGAAAGAGGGCAAGAGGAAGGAAGAAAAGAAGGAAGGAAGGAAAAAAAGGAGGGAGGGAAGAAGGAAAAGAAGGAGAGAAGAAGAAAAGAAGGAAGGAAGGATTGGAGAGAAGTTGGGAAGGAAAAAAAGTCAGGTTGAAGGGAGTTTTGAGTAAGAAGCAAATTCTCCTACAAACTTCCCCTCTGCCGCAACTCCCCCATAACCCTGGGACTCTCCTCCCTCCCATGGTCTGTGCTTTCCTCTCACTCTGTTGATCTGACTCCATTATGAGGTATAACGGAAAGAACATGTAGATGTAGTTGTGGGTTCTATTCCTTACTCTGCCATTAACTAGCTGTGTGCCTGTGACCAAGTCCCTTAACTCTTCTGAGCCCCAGTTGCCTCATTTATAGAAAGGTTGTTGTTTCGAGGTGTTCCATGCATTTGTGATCCCATTTGGGGTTTCCTTGGCAAAGATATTGGAATGGTTTGCCATTTCCTACTTCAGCTCATTTTGCAGATGAAGAAACTGAGGCATACTTAAGTGACTTGTCCAGGGTCACACAACTAGGAAGTGTCTGAGGTCAGATTTGAACTCAGATTTTCCTGGTTCCAGGTGCTCTATCCTCTGTACTACTTAGCTGCAATTTATGGAAAGAGGTTTTGCCTAAATGGTCTCTGAGGTCCTGCTCTAAAAATTCTGTGACTCCTTTGCTTATGCTTCCTGCCCTGCCTCTAGGATATTCAGTCTATTTCCTAGAAGAGAAAACTGAGTTCCCAGGAATATTAGAAACAAACCTTCTGAACAATCCTGGAGGAACAGCCATTAAGAAAATCCAGAACCACCTATGCCCAGACACTGTTTGTGTCCATGGTGCGGATGGGGGAGGGCAAGCAATCCTCTGAGCTCTGCCCACCATTTTCCTGACTATCTCAAGCACACTTACTTACCTCTAAGATTCAGTTCAATGATTATTTTCTTGACATCTTTTGTTTTTATATCACCTGTATTTCCCAATGTACCGTCTTCCCTCCCTACTTCCCTTCAAACCAGAGCAATCTCTCATAACAAAGAATAAAACAGTTGAGGGGGGTGGGGGAGGAAGAAAAAAAATTGTTCACCAAAACTAACCAACATATTTTTAAAATTTTGACAATGTATGCAGTGTTCTGAGTCCATAGCTTCCCATCCCTGCAAACAAGAAACCCAAGCCTGGTTATTGTAATTTTTCAGTATTCAGTTTTTTACAATTCTTGTTCTTTCCGTTTACATTGTGGTGGACATTGTGCATAGACATACATGTACATTTTTAGTTCTGCTTACTTTGCTTTGCATCAGTTTATATGTCCTTCCTATGCTTCTCTGTAGCCATCATATTTGTTGTGTCTCACAACACTGTGAAATTCCATTATAGCCATGCATCATGATTTCTTTAGCTATTCTTAATTGATGGACATCTACTTGTCCATTGCTAGAATGCGTTTCCAGTTCTTTGCTACCACTAAGCACTGCTATAAATTTTCGGTAGGAATATGGAACCTTTCTTTTTTGTCAAAGACCTCCTTGGAGCATATACCTAGTGGTGTAATTTCTGGGCCAGATGATATAGATGGTTTAGTCACTTTCTTCAAATAATTCCACATTTCTTTCTATAATGGATGAAACAATCCATAGCTGTTCCAACAATACATTAGCATGCTTACTTTCCACAACCCTTTCACCATTGACTGACAACAACTTTTATCATCTTTGCCTGTTTGCAGGGTGTAAAGTGAAACCTCAGGATTTTTCTGATTTGAAGCCCTCTTAATGATACAGAGCATTCTTTCATATGGTTGTTAATAGTTTGCAATTCTTGTATTTTCAACAGACATTTATTAAGCTCCTACTAAGTGCAGGCTCTTTTCCAGGTGTTCCAGAGGTTCTGCTCCCCCAGCAGCTATAGGTGGGTGGGGCATTAGCCAGCCCCCAACAAAGAGCACAAAACTTGGAGTCCTCCTTCTCTCTCCCTGGGCCTGGGTGGGAGTGAGGAGCCAGGGGAGTGGGCTGGGGCAGGCTCATACTCATATTTTCCCTCCCTCTTTCTCTGCCTCACATAATTCAGTCCAGATGGTTTCTTCATCTGAAAACAGAGACATCAGATTCCAGAAGGAAAGTCGGTCTGCTTTTCGTTCAGTGCTGAGGTGGGGCGGGGGCGAGGGGAGGGTGGAGGAGGGAGGAGGCTATGGCTGGGGATGGGGGGGAGTCAAAACTGTCTGGGAAGGGAGGGAGGCTAGGCGGGTGGATGGAGGGGTGGCAACTTCTCTGGCTCTAGGGGAGCAGAAAGGAATGAGGTGAGACATCTGGAGGGAGGTTCTGATGGTCAAATTTGTGAGATCCTGGGGGTGTGTGGGTGACCTAGAGAGACAAAGCTGTTTCTGTGGAGGTGATTTCTGGGTGGTTGGAGATGGATGAAATGACTTCACAATTTTCTCTTAGATCCTTGGATGTACACTTTTGAGGCTCCCCAAACCCTTAGGTGGCTACAGACTCCCTGAAGCCATTATTTTGATTTTCTAATGTCTTCCTCTAGGGAAATCTCCACAGTGACCTTAGGGTCCTCTGGCATGCTGATTAAGCCTTTCTCTTCTAATTAACTCTAGTCCTAGACTACAGCATATAAAAGCTTGAAAGGATCGTAGAGACCATTCTGCCCAGCCCAATTATTTTACAAAGGAGGAAACTGAGGCTAAAGAAGGAAATTGGTTATAAGTTAGTAGTAGAGGAAAGACTATAACCTAGGCTTCCTGACACCCAGTCCCTTATGCTTTCTACTACATCAGTCTCCCAGTGCAGTCTCAGCCAGGTTCCTTCGAGGAGATGGGGAACAGCTGGTCAACACATGTTTCCTAATCGCTCTTCAGAGACCGCTCTCAGGGACAAATTTAAGTGGGTTCCACGGTCTCAGGAGTCCAAGCCCCAGAAGTTCCCTGAGGCCCCTTTCCTCTCCCCACTCCCACCCTCGCCTATAAAGCACTCCATCCCCTATCCACTCCCCCCCCACCCCCTTCATCTACAGAGATTCCAGGATAAAACTCTGGGTTTAGAGAGAGCTAGGACTGAGAGCCACGTAGAAGTAGGAGACTGAGCCAGAAGAGGAGGAGGACAGAAGGAGGAGGGAGCCCCAGCCTCTCCCTTTCCAGTCCACCCCCTCCCCCTCCAGAGCCGGCATCTCAGCCACGTTCTCCCTGGCTTTAAACTCTAAGTGAGTTTCGATTTTTCCACCAGAGGTGCCAAGAGGAGAATGAGAAACAAACCTGGTTCTCCAGCTCTTTGGGATATGGGGCCCCTGAGGGAGATGGGAAGAAAATGGGGAGATGCAACTCCACCTCCCCATCTCTTCTCAGAGCCCTTCATCCCTTGTTTTCCCTGGGGGTCTAGTTCTTCCCCTATATCCCTTCTTTCTCTTAGATGAAAGAAGGCATAGCTGGTGATTGGACTTAGTGCGCGTTGGGGTGAAATCTAGGGCTCAGGCTTCTCCCCTGAAAGGAGGGGGGAAATGCCATTCCTCTAAGTTTCCAGGGTCTTTGCCACATTATGCTCTGAGTGAACCATAAATCCAAGGGAAGCCATCTGAGTTGGGGGTCTCCCAGTGGAGAAGTAGGAGGGTGGAGAGTTTGGGTGTCTAGGTGTGATAGACAGTAGAGACATAGCAGTAAAACACTCTTCCCACCTCAGCCCACCCTCATCCCCACAAAGTGAGCATAGGTGTTCTACTGCTGGGATTCCCAGGGGGTAGTTTGGGGAAAAGGAAGGGAGGGAATTCAGCTACCAAAAGACTTGGCTCCAATGTGCCTCAAGGGTGGTGTCAATGTGGACAATAGAAGCCCATGACATCATCTATCTATAGAAGAGATCTCTTCCACTGAAACAGAATTGGGTTTCTTAGCTTTCACCCCTCACCCACCCTCTAAACCTGTCTCAGGAGATTGGAGAGGGAGAATGTGGACATTTAGAAGAAAGAGAACCCTTGGCATTATGTCATATCCTTGGGGACTTTTCCCATAAAGAATAAATTTGGAGGTAGGCATGGTGGTATGCACCTATGATCCCAGCTATTGAGAAGGCCACAGCTGGTGGATCACTTGGATTCAGGAGTTCTGAGATATAGCAGGATTAAAGCCGATAGGGTGTTAGCATTCAGTCCAATACCAATGTGGTGAGCCCCCAAGAGCCAGGAATGAAGGGCACTGTGCTACTTTAGGAAGGATGAACTAATCCAGATCAGAAATGGAGGAGGTCAAAACTTCCCTCCTACTCAGGACTGGGCCTTCTAGCCAGGGTGAGACATTTAGTCTCAAAAAAAAAAGGAAAGAAAAAGAAAGGGCAAAGAGGAAAGATGAAAGGAAGAAAAGAAGGAAGAAAGAAGAAAGAAAGAAAGAAAGAAAGAGAAAGAAAGAAAGAAAGAGAAAGAAAGAAAGAAAGAAACAAAGAAACAAAGAAACAAAGAAACAAAGAAAGAAAGGCTAAAATTGGACTCTCGGAGGAGAAAGCCTTTTTGGTTCTACAGGACCCACAGGTGCAAAGGCATCTAAACCTGCTCAGAGGAAGGAGAGACTAATTATGGTACCCATGCTGGGGACATGATCTAGCCATACATTGACTTGACAAAGACACTTCTTACTTGAACCATTGTAATTGTCTCCTAACTATCCCCACTGAAAGTCTCTTTCCCCTCCCCTCCCCCGCCCCAATCTATCTTCTTCATAGCTGCCAAAACAATCTTCCTAATGTTTAGATCTGACCATGTTCCAACTAAAAAACCTTCAATGGTTCTGTATTTCACATATAATAAAATATAAGCTTCTTAGCCTAGCATTTAAAACCCTTCACAACATAGCTTTGGTCTATTTACATTTTTTGTTGTTGCTTAAATAAATGTTTCATTAATGCTCTTTTAGAAAAAAAAATGAATGTCATTTCTTAATGACTCTCCACCCCTGAATAAACACCTCCCTTGAAACAAAACAAAACAGATTTGTAATGAATTGTAATGTAATGTAATGAATGAATACTTCACTGTGGTCCTGTAGTCTACCCCATCTCTGCTAAGAGTAGGGAGGCATGCTTCCCCATCAGTCCTCTGAAGTCAAGACTAGTCATTCAATGGATTACAAGTTCTGATGTCTTTCACTATTGTTTTCCTTTATATTATGGTGGTCACTGTATAAATTGTTTCCCTAGTTCTGTCTGCTTTGCTTTGCATCAATTCATACAAGTCTTCCCAAACATCCCTGAATTCTCCATTTTGGTTGTTTCTTATGGTATGATAATATTTTTATATTCATAAAGTATACATATATTACAATAATTTGTTCAGCCATTTCCCAATTGTTGGTTATTCACTTTGATTTCAATTCCTGGCTGTTACAAAAAAAAGTCTGAACATTCTCTTGAGTACTTCCCCAATTTGTACTTAAATTCATGAGTTGAGTCCCCAGAGGCGACTGGAACGCCCAGATCCTAGGCAGGGGTGGGGAACCTGCTCCCTGGAAGCCACATGTGGCCTTCTAGGTCCTTAGGTGTGGCCTTTTGAATAAGTCCAAGTTTTACAGAACAAATCCTTTTATTAAAGGGATTTGTTCTGTGAAGTTTGGACTTAGTGAAAGAGCCGAACTTGAGGACTTAGAGGGCCACATTTGGCCTCGAGGTTGTAGGTTCCCCACTGCTGTAAGGCATCCTATGAGTTTAGGGTCCTCAAACTGTAATTTCTAAGCTCCCATCAATGGTCTTCCTATCAACAGTCAGCCAGTAGGCACAATTAGTTTAAAGCAAGCACATTTACTAATATAGTATAATAAGAAAAGCAGCTACAAATATTTCTCCTTTAAACCTGGGATGCATTCTTCTACAAATATACACAATGCCCATGGGGCAAATAGTAGAGTATGATGATAATGAGGCATACTTCCTCTACTTTAGGAACCCAATGTCTTTTCTGTTGGCTATTACAATGTGAAACTTTATAAGAAGACACAGCATGTAGATGCGTCTTTATAGTTAGTTTAATATTTCATTTCTATTAAACTGAACTCCTTGAGAAAAGGGACTGTCTTTTACCTTTCTTTCTATCCCTAACATTTAGCATAATGTCTGGCATATAGTAGGTGCTTAATAAATGTTTATTGATTGACTGACTAACATATTGAGGCTTCATTTGTTGTTGTTGTTTAGTTGTTTTCATTTGTGTCTGACTCTCCATAACCCCATTTGGGGTTTTCTTGGCAAAGACACTGGAGTGGTTTGCCATTTCTTATTCCAGCTCATTTTACAGATGAAGAAATTGGGGGCAAACAGGGTTAAGTGACTTTTCCAGGGTCACACAGCTCGTAAGTAAATCTGAGGCCAGATTTGAACTCAGGGAGATGAGTTGCTCTATCCACCACACCACCTGCCTTCCCTGCTACTTTATTACCTCTTGTTATCTGTCCTTTGATTTCTGTAATTATATCAACTAGAGGTGGGGTGTGGAAATCAATTAGTCAAAGACCAACCACATCCCTATATGTATATAGGGATTTTCCCCTAGGTCTCTGAGCTCCTTGAAATACATACTCAGCAGTACCATCTCTGGGGCCAAAAGGTATGTGTAGTTTAGTGGCTTATCTTGCATAATTCCAAATTACTTTCTAGAATGGGTGGACCCATTTACAATTCTACCAACAGTGCATTGGTGTGCCGGTCTTTCCATAGCCTTTCCATTTTTGACCATTTGTCCTTTGTCATCTCAGCCAATCCAGAAGATGTAGAGAGAAGCTTTAAATACTCAAATGGATCTTTGATGTTATTGATATGGATATCTCTTTACACTGTGCAGACTGAAACTGATCCATGTCCACCCACCCTGTTCCATAAGTCTGCCATGGGGGCTTTGGGGGCCTTCCTCACTTTTTCCTGACATTATTATTATTCACTTATCGGGGGCACAAACAGGCTGTCTGTTGGCTATCCTTTGACCTCATCACATGACCAGCCCATCCTCTGTTTTGATCATATAATTACTTGATGACATCATTTACTCCAGTTCTTTATAGTTCCTTGTTTTTAATGTGTTGCAACCTGCTCACTCATACCAATTGCCTCTCCATTATGCCCTTGAGTGGCATTTAATGTTTAATTCTTCAGTAACCCCATATGGTGGCAACTCACAGTATTCCATGTCTTGCCACGGTACAACAATACTAGCCAATATTGATATTAAAAAGATAAGCCTTTGTTTTGGGGGAAAAATTTGGAGTTATCAAAGGAGCTTTCCAGTTTCTCAATAGCAATCTCACCTCCTCTAACTTCAGTTAATTCTTGGCCCAACTCATTGTCCATTTGCAGTGTTTGTCCAAGATACACACACATGCCCACACATAATGCACACACACACATACTATCTATCTATCTATCTATCTATCTATCTATCTATCTATCTATTCATCCAACCACCCATTCATCTACCCATCTCTCCCTCTCTTTCTCTTTCTCCTTCCTCCCTTCTTTCCCCCTCCCTCTTCCTCTCTCTTTCCCTCTTCCTCTCCCCCTCCCCCCTCTCCTCTCTCCCTCCCCCCTCTCCTCTCTCCCTTCATCTCCCTCCCTCCGTGTCTCTCTCTCTCCCCCCTTCCTTCCTTCTCCTTCTCCTTCTCTCTTTCTCTCTTGCTCCTTCCCTCCATCCTTCTATCCATCTGTCTACTTGGAAGTGAAGGGAGATTACTGAAGATCAATATGAAAGAGAGGTATGACCCTGGAAGAATGGTTGTCAGAAGGTTGAGGTTCAGAATAATCTGAGGTTGGTGGTGAGTGCACCAAAACAATAAGGATGTTCTATTATGCTGAGGGCAAGAGGAAAGTAGAAAAAATGACTATTTGTATCTTATCCAAGTAGCAATAGGGAACCCTTAACTATTTTTGAGTAGGAGTCTGTGTAACATGGTTAGACCTATTTTTTTGTGAAATAATTTGTCAGCTATGCAGATGACAGGATTGGAGGTGGGGAGAGACTGGAAATGGGGAATCCAATAAGTTGGCTATTACAATACTACAATCAAAAATAAAATCTAATTAAAAAAAACAAATACTATAGGCACCATGCTACACACTAGGTATCCAAAGACAAAACAGAAACAATTCCTGCCCTTAAGGAGCTTACATTTTATTGGAGGCAAAACAACCTGTGCACACAGAAAATTCCATTCAAAATAGCAACAAAGGAGATTCAAAGTAATTTCTAAGACATGGGCAGTTGGGGAGGGAGAGGGGAATGGGGCTCAATAATGTGGTTTTCTCGTAAGAGATGGCATATGAATTGAACTTTGAGGAAAGCTAGGAATTCTGAGAAGTAGGAGTGGGGGTGGGGAGAGAGACAGAGACAGACAGAGACAGACAGACAGGCAGGCAGACAGAGAGAGAGAGACAGGCAGAGACAGAGGTACACAGAGAGAGACAAAGAGACAGACAAACAGAGAGAGAAAGAGAGACAGACAGACAGAGACACACAGAGAGAGACAAAGAGACAGAGAGAGAGAAAGAGAGAGACAAGCAGGCAGACAGAGAGAGACAGAGACAGAGACACAGAGAGAGAGACAAAGAGACAGAGAGACAGAGAGAGAGGAGAGAGACAGAGAGAAAGAGAGAGACAGACAGACAGGCAGGCAGGCAGACAAAGAGACAGACAGACAGAGACAGACAAACACAGAGAGACAGACAGACACAGAGAGAGACAAAGATACAGACAGAGAGAGAGAGCTTTAAGGCATGGGGGCCAGCCTGTGAAAAGTCACCAAGATGAATGATGGAATGTCATGTGGCAGCAGCAACAAATATTTCAGTTCATCTGAAAAGCAGAGCATTTTGAGAAGTGACAATAAGCCTGAAAAGATAGGTTGGAGCCAGATTATTAAGGGCTCAAAAAGCCAAACAGAGGCATTTGCATTTAATCCTAAAGGCAAGAGGGAGCTGCTGGAGCTTTATGAGTAGGAGACAGACATGGTCAGATCTACAGTTGAGGGATATCAATTTGGTAGCTGTGTGGGGGATGGGTTGGAGAGGGGAGAGTCAAGGTAGGGAGAGCCTTTAGGAGACCATTGCAATTGCTAGCCCAGGCAAGAGGGAGAAGGGGATGGGTGTAAGATAAATTGTGGAAATAGAACTAACAATACTTGACAACTGATTAGATATGATGGGAGGAGAGCAAAGACTTGAGGATGTCTCCAAAGTGATGAACCTGAGTGACTGGAAATATGATGATGTCCTCAACTGAAAAAGGAGGAGGGAAAGGTTGTAGAGAAAAGATAAGTTCTATTGTGGACATTTAGTCAGAGTAATAATGATAATAGCTAGCATTTCTATAGTGCTTTAAGGTTTGCAAAGTATTCTACAAATATCTTATTTTTTCCTCACAACAGATGCTATTATTTAATCCCCATTTTACAGATGAGTAAATTGAGGCTGAAAGAGGTTAAGAAACTTGCCTAGGGTCACACAATTGGTAAGTGTCTGAATTTGAACTCAAGTCTTCTTGACCTCATAACCAGTACCTTATTCAATGTGCCATCTAGCTGCCTTTAGCTGCCTATGAGACACCTGTTTGGAGATGTCCAATAGGCAGTTGGTGATGTGGGGCTGGAATTCAGGAGAGAAAAGAGGTGAGGATATGTACATCTGCATAGAAATGATAGCTGAACCCATGGGAGCTGATGACTATCAAGAGAGTATATAGTAAGAAGAGGACTCAAGCTAAAGCCTTGGGAGACACCCATGGATGGGGGCTGGGACATGGAAGGTAATCCAGCAAAAGAGGCTGAGAAGTCTTGTGCTCTAATGAGAAGAGAGATTTCACAGGGAGCTCCCTTTTCTCCCCTTCTCTATAACCAAAACCCCCTTGATATCATTCCCAATTCTCTCCTCATTTACTCCAGACTCTGATCTGATAAAGAAGTGACCCTTCTCCAAGGACCGTTCTCTATCTATTGGTTCCTTCTCTGAGCTGCCTACAAGCATGCCCATGTCCCCAAGCCTATAGAAACCTTGACTAGACCATCTCCCGAAGCTACCATCCTATAGCCCTCCCCTCTTATACAGCCATCCTCCTAGAAAAAAGGTGCCTCTGCTCATTGCCTCACTTCCTTTTCTCTCTTCCTTTGGCAATTCAGCTTTTCGATTCATCACTGAACTACTTTCTCCAAAGCTAGCAGTGATCTCTCTCTCTCTCTCTCTCTCTCTCTCTCTCTCTCTCTCTCTCTCT
>NW_020954579.1:6538340-6559344 GCF_900497805.2 Vombatus ursinus | reverse complement strand
TCTCTCTCTCTCTCTCTCTCTCTCTCTCTCTCTCTCTCTCTCTCTCTCTCTCTCTCTCTCTTTCTCAATTGGGGTTAAGTGACTTGCCAAAGGTCATGTAGCTAGTAAGTGTCTGAGGTTAGATTTAAACTCAGGTCCTCCTGACTCCAGGACTGATGCTTGGTACCATTTAGATGCCCTAATAGTGATCTAATTACCAAATCTGGTGATCATTTCTAAATCTCCATCCTTCTCGAACTCTCTGTGTTATCTGGCACCATTGCCTACTCTCTCCTGGACACTTGCTTTCATGATACTGCTCTCACTTGGTTTTCCTCCTACCACTCCTTAGTTTCTTTCGCTGGCTCATCAACCGCATCACAGCCCGTAGCTGGGAGTGTTTGCCAAGACTTTGTATTGACCCCTTTTTTTCTTCTCTGCACACTGTCTCACTCAGTGATCTCATCCACTACCATGGGTTTCAATATCATCTCCATGCAAAAGCAAACAAACAAAAAACAAAAAAATAAAAACAAAAACAAAAACAAACCCAATTCTAGAGGTTCAGTCCTTAGTCTCTCTCTTGGGCTATAGTCCTGCATCTCTGTCTAGCTATTAGACATTTCCAACTGTATGTGCCATAGGCATGCCCAAAACAGAAATCTGAACTCTGCAGTGCAGGCTGGCCTTACACACCTGGCATTCCATCTCCTGTCTCCACACCTTGGTACTGGCTCTACCTCTTGCTTGGAATGCGCTCCCTTTTTACCTCTGCCTCTGAGATTTTCTTGTTTTCTTCAAAACTCAGTTTATATGTAAAGTCTTTCCTGATCTCCCAGCTGCTAGTGTCCTCCTTCCACCCCAATTACTTTGTATTTATTTTGCATATATTTAAATATATATGTTTTCTATCCCAATAAAATGGAAACTCTTTGAGGTTAAGGAAGGTTTCATTTTTGTCTTTGTATCTCTAATGCCTAACACAGGGCCCAGCACATAGTAGTCCCTTAGTAATGTGATTGATTGGTTGAAAGAGCAACCAGACAGCTAGTGAGAGAACAAGGAGAAAAGTGTCATGAAAACCTAGGGAGGGGAGTTTGTCTGGGAGGACTGGGTCAGCAGTGTCAAATGCTAAAGAGGAGTAAAGCAGACTTGAAAATGAAAAAAGGCCATTGGATTTGGTAATTAAGAGATCATTGGCAACCTTGTTGACAAGAGGTGGGATGTGAAGCCAGTTGTTGAGAAGTGAGTGAGTGGGAGATGAGCAAATGGAGGCAAGGAGTGTAGACAGCTTTTTCTAGGAATTTGTCTGTGAAAGAGAGGACAGATACAGCATGGTGCCTTCAGAGTACAGTAGGATCAAGTGAAGGGTTGTTTTTCTGTCTTTGTTTGTTTTTAAGAATCATTGTAGGGGCAGTTAGATGACACAGTGGATAGAGCTCCAGCCTTGGAGTCAGGAGGACCTGAGTTCAAATATGTCCTCAGACACTTGATACTTACTAGCTGTGTGATCCTGGGCAAGTCACTTAACCCCGATTGCCTTGCAAAAAAAAAAACCAAAACAAAACAAACAAAAAAAAATCACTGTGTAGTGAGGAAAGGGCCCCACATATGCAGTGAGGCTCCCATTTATGACAAAGGGGCTGTCATTGTGTGTGGCTTAAGGGGAGACAGAATAGACAACTTCTAGCCTTTTCTCCCCCCACCAGGGAGACTAATTCCTGACAGGAGGGGAAGCTGGAAGTTGAGCCTGGAGACTACGACTCGGTGCTCCTTAGAGAGAGGGGGTACCAGACTAACAGTATATCTACCTGCTCCCTTAAATATTATTTGTCTAGGGGTTCCATCAAACTTCTGATTGCTTTGTCATTTTAGGGAAAATGAGGACCCTAAGCTCTGTATTCAAAGCTTGACCCCCTCCCCGACTTAATACCAGTTCTGCAGCAAACACACATAGCAAATAGCAAAGAAATCCATTTATCCAAGTCATAGCAAAATGGAAATCATCGAAGGTATACATAGACTATATACCAGTCAATAGAGAGTGAAGGAGCTCTCCCTTTGGGAGTGAGGTAACTGAGATCAACCAAGGAGTGACTGTCCTGGATTTCACCCAAGGGGAAACTTCCCAAAGTCTGCAGAGTAGCAAGCTGGGAATAGGGACAAGACAGTTTCCTGGTTTCCATGATTTTTCAAAGATTGCGGATTTCAAAGATTTGACGATTCTTTTCAACACTTTGTTGTTCTTCAGTAGTGTCTGATTCTTCGTGATACCATTTGGGGTTTTCTTGGTAAAGATACTGGAGTGGTTTGCGATTTCCTTCTCCAGCTCATTTGACAGATGAGGAAACTGAGGCAAACAGGGTGAAATGACTTGCCCAGGGTCACACAGCCAGGAAGTATCTGAGGTTAGATTTGAACTCAGGTCTTCTAGACTCCAGGCCTGGTACTCTGTCCACTCTGCCACCTAGCTGCCCCAATACTTTCAACACTTTAAGATACAGTTTATTCAGGCCTGGCCAGTGAGCACAACTGGGTACAGTCTTACTATCTCCTCACTTCTCTTGAATGTCAACTCCTTGCTAACCATTTTTGTTTTGTTGTGTTTTTCTAATCTGAAGATCCTTCTTTGGCAGAGAAAACAGGAGTGGGTGGTGCTCTGATAAATTGGCAGGCTCATAGCAGAGCATTGTCAACATGGAGAGATGGTCAAGGAATGTTATCTTTGCTTACTATTACTCTAACTTAAGGTCTGGGACAGCCTCAGATTGATACCATATTAGCTTCATTGGAACTAAAACATGCTTGAAACCCATCTGGGAAGGCCAGTTGGATCCACCAGGGGTATCCTTCCCCTTCTCCCTATCCTCAAGCCTCTTCTCCCTTCACTCTTCCTCCTTTCCCCTTCCCCTTTCCCTTCTTCCCTCTACCTGGCTTCTCAGAACCCATTTGGGCTGCTTGATTGTTCACATGGCTTGGATGAGATGGGAGTCACTAGCTTTCTTCCTTCAGGAGAGACTGAAGATCATCAGGCCCTACCCTCTGCTCTACCACTGCTTCCTAAGGTCCTTTAGGCCTTCCCATTTGTGCTGCCTCTATGCTCTGCAAAACTCTATCTGATATACTGATGTGACCCAAGGACCCCTGGGCTGAAATTCAGGTGGACCCCATTTGCCCCTCTCATGCACCCTTAGGATTTCTGGATTTTTCCATCCACTTTGTCCCCCAATGTTTTTTTATGTGTTGTTTTCCCCAGTTTGAGTGTGAACTCCTTGAGATCAGGAATTGTATTACTTTTCTGTTTATATCCTCAGAGCTTTTCACATTGTGAACACTTAATAAATGTTTTGTCATTTATTCATTGAAAATGTCTTCCTCTCAGCTTCTTCAAAAACCATTTTCTTTTCCCCAAAAAGACCGGTCATTTTTTGTTTTGTTTTGTTTTGTTTTTATTCCTGGATATAGTTGTAAGGGTAGGCTTTGCCCTGAAAATGGTGTAGCTACTGGAGGCATTGGGTGGGGATGTCCATATAGTATACACATACTTCTCAATCATGCTCTTAATTGTCAAAGCTCGGGGCCCAGATTTGCCAGAGGCTGGTTCCTAATGACCTGAGACAGCTGGTCGAGTGATGCTCCAAGATTGTGCTCCCCTGTCCTTGGACCAACAATATAAATAAGTCATAAGCCAGGGCTACCTGCTCTCCTGGGCTATGTATTCTAGGACCATTTCCTTGGGGTCTAAATCCTATGAAAGGAAAACACAGAAAGATACCATCCCTCCCTCAAAGATGAGTGGGGATAAAAACCCAAGATCCATGTGAGTCAGGGAGCTTTCCTCCTCTCCTATCACCTGTAGGATCAAATAGAAAATCTTCAGTTCGGTATTCAGAAACCCTCACAATCTGGCCTTCTCCTACGTTTACACTCTTCTTACATTTTATTCCTCTCCCACACACTCTGTGATTCAGGGACACTGGCCACCTTGCTGTTCCATTACAAGTCACTCCCCTCTCCAGACTCTGGACATTTTCTGTGGCTGTTCCCCAAGTCTTGGATGCTCTTCTTCTTCCTCTTCACCTCCTGGCTTTCCTGGCTCCCTTCAAGTCTTAGCTAAAATTCCATCTTCCACAAGAAACTTTTCCTGATTCCCCTTAATGTTCATAGCTTCACTCTATTTATTACCTGCAATTTATCCTGTATATATCTTGTTTGTATATACAGTTATCCTTTCCATATCACGACTTTCTACATCACCATTTTTTATATATAGTGGGTCAGCCTAAGAAATTAAATGGAAATTTTGGGGGAGTTTTGAAGATGGCACACGAAGGCCCCAGGCAACACAGAAAAAGTTTAGCAGAAATGGATAAAATATATGTGTAGTATTGTATAATAATATGGTATTGTATAATATTTTGTCTTTTAATACCATAATAACTCAGACTTCTTCTCTGGAATGAAAGGAAGGCCAAAAAATTTTGTGTGGATTTTCCAGATCAGGTGATGCCATGCTCTTAATCCCGACGATGTGGAAAGTTTAACTGAAGTTGTTTGTATATTGTGTTCCCCATACATGAGCTTCTCAAGAGCAGAGAAAATCTTACCTGTGTTTGTATCCCAAATATTTATTAATGAAGGTGCTTAATAAATGCTTAGTGATGGTCTAATTGTGTGATATAAATATGCTACCTCAGTGGTGTTGTGTTCTTGCTCTGCCTTCTTCAGAACCAGATGATTTAGATGGTGCCAGAGAAGGTCTTAGTCTAGTCCGACTTCCTTATTTTTCATAGGAGGAAACTGAGGCTCAGAGAGAGTAATTTGTTTAAGGTCACACAAGTGGTTAAATGTCAAGCTAGGATTTAAACTGATACTGTCCAACTCTAAGCACACTGGTTTTAGAAAAGAACTTGGATTAGAGTTGTTGTTATTGCTTTAAAAGAATATAATGATGACAAGGCCAGTTGAGCTAGAACCTTAGGCTGAGTCTCAAGGCTTTAAACATGGTGCCGAGCCTATTTTTTTAAATCATTTCCCTTAAACACTACTACAAGTCACTGGAAGCATACTTCTGATTGGCATACCCTTTTGTTGGTAAATTGGTGCAATCATCCTGGAAAACAATTGGGAATTATGGGGGAATAGCCACATACCCCAAGGAGGTCAAAGATAGAAAGTTTCCATACATATCAAAATAGCTATAGCAACATTTTTTTCGGTAGTAAAAAGGGACAGCTAGATGGCACAGTGGACAACGTGCCAGTCCTGGAGTTAGAAACAACTGAGTTCAAATCTGGCCTCAAATACTAGCTATGTGACCTTGGGCAAGTCACTTAACCTTGTTTGCCTCAGTTTCCTCATCTATAAAATGAGCTGGAGAAGGAAATAGCAAACCACTCCAGTATCTTTGCCAAGAAAACTCCAAATGGAATCACAAAGAGTCAGGGTAGAATGAACGTACAGAAGGGCTTGTACTCCACAAGCTGAGAGGAACAGGGGTCCCAGTATTACTAAGATCGTAGAGCTGACCAGAGGGACAAAGGGAGTTCAAGATGCAAGTGAGGATTTAGGTCTTTGAACCTTCTGGGCTCCAGTGCAGTGGCTGAATCCTAAACAGGACCTCTGGAATAAGTCAGCCAAGACAGAAGGCAGGATAGACTATGCAGGGTGAGTTAAAGGGATGGTGCCAGGCACGTGCTCCAGTCCAGAAGAAAGGAGAGAAGAGACCACGGAGATATCAGGATCTCCTAGACAGGAGAGGCAAGACAGCAACAACAAATGTAGCTTTTGGTTTATATAGTCCTTCAAAGTTTACAAAATGCTTTGCATTTGTTAATTCAGTTGATCCTCACAATAATCCTAGGAGACAGGTACTATTATTATCCCCATTTTGCAGATGAGGAAACTGAGGCTAAAAAAGGTTAAGTGACTTGCTCAGGGTCACACAGTTAAGTATCTGAGGCAAGATTTGAACTCCCATCTTCCTGACTCCAAGTCCAGCACCCAATGTACTGTGCCTTGCACTTCTAAAAGTTTGTAAATGAAAGCAGAGATATGAGTTGATGGCTTCAGGGAATTGTTGGAACAAATGAAAGTGTGTGTGTGTGTGTGTGTGTGTGTGTGTGTGTGTGTGTGAAAGAGAGAGAGTGATACAGAGACAGAGAGACAGAGACCGATAGGTATCAATGGGGCAAGCTCTGGAAAGCAACGGGAGGAAATTGGATTGAAGTAGAAGGACTAGCCTTGGCACTGACGATCGTTATCTCCTACTGTCCGTCATGTCCAACCCTTTGTAACCCCATGGGGCTTTCTTGGCAAAGATGATGGAGTAGTTTGCCATTTCCTTCTCCAGTGTGTCCCCATTTTACAGATAAAAGAACTGAGGCAAATAAGGATTAAGTGACTTGGCCAGGTCACACAGCTAGTATAAGTCCGAGCCAGAGTTTGAACTCACATCTTCTTAACTTCAGGCCCAGTGTTCTATCCACTGAGCCGCTTAGCTGCCCCTGAAACTACTGCAAAAAAGAGGAGTAAAGAGGTTAAAAAAAAGGTTGAAAATATGTGAAATATTAAGGACATCATGAAGTATGGCCTTGACTTTCTTAGCAAAGTAGGAGACTAGGCTCTCTCCTGGGGGGTTGGCATTGGGGAGGTATTAGAGACTTGAGGAGAGAAGAGAAAGTCTGGAATAGACTCTGGGGAGTGGAAGCGAGCATCGCTCCAGGAAGGATACAAGGATTTCCTCAAAGCAGTGAGGGCCCCACTCAGATGAGCTAACATGAGTTTGTAGGGGACTCAGTCAGCATGGTCATACAGCTTTGTCCTGGGGTGTTCAATATCTCAAGTCAATTAAGTTCAATTCAACATTTATTAAACACCTACTATATACCAGGCTTGATGCTAAATACAAAGACCAACATTAAACAGCCCCTGATCTAAAGGAGCTTGACTCTGTAAAGGGTATACAACATACAGACAGGTAAAGAAATGCAAGGCCACTTTGATGGATAGAAACCAACAACTTTGTGTGTGTGTGTGTGTATGTGTGTGTGTGTGTGTGTGTGTGTAAAATCAGGAAAGATTTCCATAAAGGAAATGGTACAGGAGTAGAGCTCTGAAAGAAGATAAGGATTTTGAACTTGGGAGTAGGAATGGATGGTGGAGGTGATATGGGGTTGAGGATTGGCGTAGTGTGAATGGTGGAAGGACCAGAGGCAGGATGTTCACGGGTGGGAGACAATACATTATTGAAATGGTTAATCAAGGGTCAAGACTCTGACGGATCAGACAAGGAGAGATAGACTGGAAGGGAAAGGAAGAAGGGAAGGAAGTATTTGAGGTCATGATGAGGATGAAGACTGAATTAAGGAAGAGTGAAGGAGGGGGAGATACATAAGGACAGGATCAGAGAGGGGATTTTTGAATTCAGAGCTGTGGATGTGGCCCTGGTAATGATGATGGTGAGAGCTAAGGTAGGACCATTGTTCTGGATGTCTTAGGTAGAGTGGACAGCTTCGATGGGATCAAGAAAGTTGATGAAGTGGGAAACTGGGTATTTGAAAGGCCCTATTATCATCACCACCATGAATATTGAGGTCCCTGAGGACTTTATCAATGTCAGCTATTATTTCCCCAACACTTTAAGGTGCTTATACCCCAAAGTTATTGCTTTGACCACCTATCTTCTCTCTACATTGTACTTGTTTTTGAATCTTTTTTAGACCCAAGTCTTCAAGTATCATCTCTAAGACCATGACTCTTCACGTCCAGCCCTGACTTTACTTTGGGTGTACAGATAAGCCCCCTCCTCAGTTTTGTCCGTGGCACCAATGGATACACTCCATTTGTCAATGAACCTTTCCAAATGTAGTGCCCAGATATAACATGTATATAATGGAATTACTTTTTCTTTATTCTGAACATTATACCTTTATTAATACAGTCTAAGATGGCATTGACTCTTTTTTTTATCAGTCATGCCATATTTACTTATATTGAACTTGTGGCTTGCTTACATCCCTGGATTGTTTTCACAAGGACCATTGTCCAGTCATGTGCAGTTAAATTGTTTAAATGTAAGACTTTATATTTAGCCCTGTTAAATTTCACCTTAGAAAGCTGGCCTTGAAGCCAATAAGAGGGGTTCAAGTCCCTCCTTAGACATATACTGGCTATGTGACCCTGGACAAATCACTTAACCTCTTTCAGTCTCAGTTTCTTTATCTGTAAAATGAGGATAATAATACCACCTACCTTTTAGGGTTACAGTGAGAATCAAATGAGATAATGTACATAAAATCTTTGCAAACCTTAAAGTACCATGTACATAAAAATAAAAGCTATATAAATATAGGTATTATTTTTAAAATAATTATACTTTAACATTCATGTTTTCAAATTTTGAGTTCCCAATGCTCTCCTTCTCCCTCCCATCTTTCCCCCATCCATTGAGAAAGCAAGTGATGTTTTATCAATTATACATGTGAAGTCATGCAAAACATATTTCCACATTAATCATGTTGCAAAAAAGCAAGAAAAGTAAAGTTTAAAAAGTATGCTTTAATCTGCACTCAAAGCTTATCAGTTCTTTCTTCAGATGCAGATAGAATTTTTCTTTCTGAGTCCTTTGGAATTGTTTGGGATCATTGTATTGATTAGAATAGCTAAGTCTTTTAAAGCTGGTCATCGTTACAAAATTGCTGTTACTGTGTAGAGTGTTCTCCTGGTTCTGCTCACTTCACTTTGCATCAATTTATATATGTCTTTCCAGGTCTTTCTGAAACTATCTCCCTCATCATTTCTTACAGCATAATAGTATTCCATCATAATCAAATACCACAACTTGTTCAGCCATTCTCCAATTGATGGACATCTCTGCAATTTCCAATTCTTAGCCACCACAAAAAGAACTGCTATAAATATTTTTGTACATATAGGTTCCTTTTCTTTGATCTCTTTGTGGTATAGGCCTAGTAGTGGTACTTCTGGAAAAAAGGATATGCACAGTTTGATAGCCCTTTGGATATAATGCTCTCCAGAATGGTTAGACCAGTTTACAACTGCACCAACAATTAATTAGTGTATCTGTTTTCCCATATCCCCTCCAACATGTGTCATTTTCCTTTTCTGCCATGTTATCTAAGTTGATAGGTGCAAGGCAGTGCCTCAGAGTTGATTTAATTTGCATTTTTGATAGGTATTATTATTGTCACTTAACCTCTCAGTGCCCTAGGCAACTCATTAAGATCGTAAGTTGTAGGAAAGGTGCCAACCTACATTGGTAGAAGGAGTTCTCTCATTTGGGAGTTCCCTACACTAATGAAATTACAGGTCCAGGCCCTATGTTTACATTTCATTTTGCTAAACTTGGTTCATTGTTCTTTTGAGATCTTTTTGGATCCCAGTTCTGTTACTCAATGAATTAGTTGTGCTTTCCAGGTCCTGTCATCCACAAATGTGATAAGCATTTGACTCATGTCTCTATCTAAGTCATTAATTTTAAAAATATTGACTAGAACAAGGCCAAGGAAAGAAGTCTCCAAGCTCACTTCAATGCATTAATCAGTATTCCATGGGCATTATTTTTTATCCACCTAGGAATCCATCTAACTACATCATCATTCAGCCCATATTTCTTTAACTTTCCTAGAAATATATCATGGAAAACTTCATTTAACACTTTGCTGAAACACAGGTATGTTGTGTTCATAGCTTTCTTCTAATCTAACACAATCAAAAAAGAAAATAACATTAGTTCATTGTAATTTATCAATGAATCCATGTTGGCTTCCATTGAGGACTACCTTTTAAATGCTCATAGCATTTCAAAGATCTGTGGCTTCTTCCACCAGCGTAGACCGTAACCTTTGTACTAATTAAAAGTCTTCTGGAGATGCTGTGGCTGCTGCAGCCGTGCTATCAAAGAACATTTCTGAACTTAACCAGGTGGCTCTTTGTATGACAGACATGCACTCCATCATCAGACCTATTCTCAAATCTTTTTTATGTTGGTGAGACCAGCCAGAGCTTGAGCTCCATTGGTATAGAAATTGTGGTCCAAGGATAACTAATTTCTATGGTGTGATGGAGCATTAAAGTAGTCTCTTTAATAGCGAAAGGGCTTACAACTTATATAATCACAGATTGAGATCTGGAAGGGACCTCATAGGTCATGTGGCCCAGTGGAAACAGAGGTCAAGAGAGAAGTGACTTGCCCAAAGTTACACAGGTGATAAGGTCATAGATATAGAACCAGGAAGGACCTCAGAGGTCATCTAGACCACCTCTTTCATTTTATAAAAGGGGAAACTAAATCTCAGAGAGGAGAAGTGACTTGTCCAATGGGGTCACATAAGACATAAGATCATAAATTTAGAGTCCTCAGAAGTAACTTAATCTAACCCTCTCATTTTATAGAAGAAGAAACTGAGGCCCAAAGGGAAGTGACTTGCCCAGGTTCATACAGGTATCACTTATAGAAATCTTTTTTAATTGACATGGAAGTTTATCAATATGTAGTTTTTGGAGTTCACTTTCTTCTCATTTTTGAAAATCAGGACAATATTTGCTCATCTTGTCTTTTGGCACATTCCCTATTTTCCAAAATTCCTTAAAGATTGCTGACAGTGCTTCAGCAACCACATGTACGAATTCTTTCAATGCCCTAGGATAGAATTAATCTGAACCTGGTGACTTAAAGCAGGGATTGGACTGTTCTCCATTACTGTGGTTTCATTTACCATGGGCTCTAATTCCGATGTGCATGGATTATAGACTATAGTCTATTTAAGAGCTGAAAGGCACCTTTAGAGGTTATCTAATCCAACTCCTTAATTTTAAAGATCAAAACCAAAAAAATAAGTCTTGATAAATAAAGTGATTTAGTAGTTGAGATTACCCAAAGTCATACAAACAGCAAATAGCAAAGCCAAGATTCAAACCAATGCCTTCTGATTTGACATCTAGCACTTCACTGCACCATCCTCTCTTAGCCTTTTTGGGTCTACCCTTTTTCTTGACAGTGAAGATGGTAGTCATGTAAGAGTTCAGTACTTAATCATCTTTTTCTGTCATTCATTCTCATCACACCATCCTTGTCAAACATCTCACCCAATTTTTTTTCATTGTTTTCTTTTAATCTCTAACATAGACTTACTTCCCAACTTCCCCTCCTCCCTTTTAATGACCCTTCCTACAAGCCCTGATATTCTAAAGTCCCAATGTTTAACAGGAAGGAAAGATAAAAGCACATTCTATACCTCTAAATTCACCAGTTTCCTGCTCAAGACATCATAGTCCCTACATGTTATAGATGGCTGTTTCTTCATGAGGGCATTAGAGCCTAAAGGGACCTTGGAGATAATCCGGTCCAATCCCCTCATTTTATCGAAGAGAAAACTGAGGCCCAGAGAGAAGTGACTGGTTTAGGGTCACACAAGTCATAAAATCATTGAGTTAGAGCTGGAAGGGACTTTGGAGGTCAATTAGTCGAACCCTCTTATTTTATAGACGAGGAAACCAAAAAAATCAGAGGTTAAGTGAAATCCACCAAGTCAGACAGGCAGTGAGTGGCAGAGGCAATACTTGAAACCAGGTCAGTTCAATTGTTTTCAGTTAGGTCCAACTCCTTATGACCCCATTTGGGGTTTTCTTGGCAAAGAAATTGGAGTGGTTTGCCATTTCCTTCTCCAGCTCATTTTTTTTCAATTTTAAATGATATTTTATTTTTTCCCAATTACATATTAAAACAATTTTAAACATTTTCAAAAAAAGTTTTGAGTTCCAAATTCTATTACTCATTCCATCTCTCCCTCCCCTGCATCCTCCCAGAGATGGTAAGCAATTTTGTGGGTTATATATGTACAATCATGTAAAAGATTTCTAGGTTATTTATTTTGTACAAGAAGACTCAAACAAAAAGAGAAAGAAAGAAAGTGAAAGATAGTGTGCTTCTGCCTATTGGGACAATATCGATTCTTTCTCTGGAAGTAGATAGCATGTTTCACCATGAGTCCTTTGGGATTATCTTAGATCGGGGTGGCCTGAGGCCTCGAGGCCACATGTGGCCCACTAGGTCCTCAAGTGTGGCCCTTTGATTGAATCCAAACTTCACAGAACAAAGCTTTAAGGGGAATAAAGTATAATCCTTAATAAATAAACAATAAAGTATAATCCTTAATAAATAAACAATAAAGTATAATCCTTAAGCGGATTTGTTCTGTGAAGTTTGGATTCAGTCAGAGGGCCACCCTTGAGGACCTGGAGAGCCACATGTGGCCTCAAAGCCTCAGGTTTCCCACCCCTGTCTTAGATCATTGTATTATTGAGAATGGCTAAGACATTCACAATTCTACATTGTACAATAGTGCTGTTACTGTGTACGACATTCTCCTGGTTCTGCTCACTTCACTTTGCATCAGTTCATGTAAGTCTTTCCAGGTTTTTTCTGAAACCATCCTGCCCGTCATTTCTTATAGCACAATAATATTCCATCACAATCATATACCACAGCTTGTTCAGCCATTCCCCAAATGATGGGCATCCCTTCAATGTCCAATTCTTAGCCACCACAAAAAGAGTCCAACTCATTTTACAGATGAGGAAATTGAGGCAAACAGGATTAAGTGGCCTGCCCAGGGTCACGCATCTAGTAAGTGTCTGAGGCCAGATTTGAACTCAGGTCCTCCTGACTTCAGGGCTAATGCTTTTGTGCCCATGAAAGTCTTCATATAATACACGGAAAGAGAGATCAGATAGGAACAGAAAAGCAAACAAGATGATTTTTTAAATATTGTTTTGCTGAAGTGGAATATATACCCATAAAATTGTAAATCATTTGAAATTGAAGACTTTATTTGATTTTGAACACCTGGGGCCTGTTTTTGTTGATGTGTTACTAAGTTCAGAATAAAAAGAAAATTCTGGTTTAGAAAAAATTTTCTGGATTTAGAAAATGGTCACATATTTTGGATATTCAAAATGACTTGGTGATATGATGAGATACAATTGCAACTTGTGCATAATAAACATGCTCTGGGAAAAAGGAATAAGCACTATTTAGCTCCCAGGCTGTGCTAGTCACTGTGCTCAGTGCTTTACAAACATTATCTCATTTGATCCTCACAACCCTTCCACATAGGAGCTACTGTTATTATCCCCATTTTACAGTTGAGGAAACGGAGGCAAATCTAGATTAAATGACTTGCCCAAGGTCACACAGCTAGTAAGTATATGAGACTGGATTTGAACTCAGGTCTTCTTAACTCCATGCACAGTGCTCTATCTGCTGCACCACCTAGCTGTCTTGGGGGTCATGTCCTTTGAATCTTGGGGTCCTGCCAGGAAATCAAACAACAGGTAAGTCCAGTTTCAGTGACAGTACACTGGACAGCCTCAGTAAGGAGAAGTAGCTGGGCCTATGGAGATATCACCATCAGTGAGTGTGACCCATCTGCTGATTCTTATAGCACATATAGGTAGTGAATGGGCAGATGCTGGCCTCTTGGCCCTAGTAATAATAGCGTCAGTAATGACAGCCTCCTACTGCTCAGCAACTCACATGGCAGCTAGATACTTGGAGCCCAAGGTGCTCATACCCTAGATCCTCTTTTTCTGAGTCATCTCTGAATGAATGACTGATAAAGTGTTGGCCAGTGGTCTGGATGACTTTCATTGAGTTCTGTCACCATTTTGAATGCACAACTCCCAAACAGCCATGTTAGGTTTGCTTATAGCCATCTCAGGAGACTATAATGCCTGTCTTTCTCCTGAGGGCAGTAACATGCCTTTACACACGTTGACAACTGTGAACCTTTCCTGTTATTCCGCATAGAAGAGGAATGTTACATCTACCTCAGGAGGTCTTTAAATTCATCCTCAAAATCACGAGTTGGGGCATTGTATTTCTTCCTCTTTTTTTCCATTTTCTAGACACAGGGTGGGGAGGGGGTGAGAGCTCTTAGACTATACTCTTGTGCACTCAGCTGATGAGAACTTTGATCTGCAGCCATCAATGTCTGGTTGAATGAATGAAAAAAGTCTTCATTAAATTATTGTTGTTCAGCCATGTTCAGCTCTTCATAACCCCATTTGGGGTTTTCTTGGCAAAGACACTAGAGTAGTTGACCATTTCCTTCTCCAGCTCATTTTTACAGATGAGGATACTGAGGCAGGCAGAGTGAAGTGACTTGCCCAGGACCACACAGCTAGTAAGTATTTAAGGTCAGATTTGAACCCATGACTGAGTCTTCCTGATTCTGAGCCCAGTGTTCTAACTACTCTGCCACTTACCTGCCCCTAAACTATTACTATGTGCAAAAATTGACCAGCTCAATACCTGGTTTAGGTTCCCATTGGCGCCACAAAAACTCCATTCAGACAGAGACTTGCAAAGGAGCTGGATTCTTCGTGTCTCAGGACATGAAAGTTCAGGACCATCTTCCCTGGGCCACAATCCTGAGAGGATGATTCAGAAAGAAACACCTAGACACAATAATGAATCTATTGGTGATGTTATTTATAATGTGAAGATCAGCCTGGAACGTGGGAGGGAGAGTTGGCCTCTGACTCATGAACACCTGGGGTCAGGTCCTATCTCAGGGTCAGAAAGACCTGGGTTCCAATCCAATCTCTAACACACAGTGACTGTGAGCCCTAGGGTCAGTCACTTAACCACTTGGTGGACAAGGCATCCCTCTAAGATTAGAAGTTGAAGAGAAGGTAGAGATCTTCACTGATAGAGAAAGTTCCTCACTGGGAACTCCCTGCCCTGATGAAATTACAAGCCTGGTCCCCAAAAATTTATTATGCAAACCAGTGCTTTCAATTCAATTTGACAAGTTGTCATTGTAATTGTTAGTTAAATGGGTTAAATAATTAATGTAGAATATATAATATTCCATATGTATAATATATTGCATTATTATTAAATATTATTATACCTTATTAATAACAATGCTATCATTTATGTAACACTTTAAAGCTTACAATGTGCTTTGCATGTTGTCTCACTTGAACCTCATAACAACTCTGTGAAGAAGATGCTATTATTATTTTTGGGGTGTTTTGTTTGTTTGTTTTTTCTTTTTAGGCAATTGGGGTTAAGTGACTTGCCCAGGGTCACACAGCTGGTAAATGTCAAGTGTTTGGTCTGAGGCCGGATTTGAACTCAGGTCCTCCTGACTTCAGGGCTGGTGCTCTATCCACTGCACCACCTAGCTGCCCCATAAGATGCTATTATTATCCCCATTTTACAGAAGATGAAACTGAGGGTAAGCAAATTAATTGCCCTGAGCCCCACAGCTAGTATGTGAGGTGAGATTTGAACTGAGACCTTCCTGACCCCAACTTCATCACTCTATTCACTAGAGTCCCAGGGGTGGGGAACCTGCAGCCTCGAGGCCACGTGTGGCCTTTTAGATCCTTGGGTATGGGCCTTTTGACTGAGTCCAAGTTTTACAGAACAGATCCTTTTATTAAGAGGATTTGTTCTGTGAAATTTGATTTCAGTCAAAGGGCCACACTTGAGGACCTAGAGGGCCACATGAAGCCTTGAGTCTGCAGGTTCCCCACCCTTGCTAGACCTTCTAGCTGTTATTATTAAGTAACTGCTATATACCAGCCACTGTGAAGGGCAATGGGAATACAAAACCGAAAATGAATCAATTCCTGTCCTTTGGGAGCTTACATTCTGGTAGATGGGAGATGGCATAAAATATGTGCGTGTACCTGAATCAATACTATAAAGTTTAGCAAGAAATATAAAAGGTATTGAATACAAGACTATCCAGTATTCTTTTCTACCTGCTGGATGATTTTCTCCTCATTGATCATCATGTTTCCTCCATTCTTGGAGTTGCTCAGGTTGAGACTGTCATAGGCTACCACTGGGTTGGAGGGTTCATGGTGCTGGCTGGACCCTCTCCAGTGGATGGAGTAAGACAGTGTCACAGCAGAGAGTTTCTCTACAATCAAGGGGTCAAAATGACTGTGGGGAAAAAAAGCCAAAATCCAGGGCAGATGAGTTATAGGACCAGAGAGTATTGGTCTGAATCTGCATCTGACAACAATTTGAGATGATTGGTTGAAAAAGTGACTAAAGTATCTCTGTGCTTTGACCCGGAGATCTTGTGCCAGGTTTATACCCTGAAAGGAATCAAAGACAGAACGAGTGGCCCCATATACACCAAAATAATCCCCATAATTTTTTGTGTGTGTGTGACAGCTAAGAACTGGAAGCAAAGTAATAATAACATCTAGTAGCTAACATTTATATAACATTTACCATGTGCCAGGCTCTGTGCTAAGTGCTTTACAATTATTATCTCATTTGATCCTTACAACAACCCTGGGAGGTAGGTGCTATGATTATTCCCATTTTATAGATGAGAAAACTGAGGCAAATAGAAGTTAAGTGACTTACTCAGGATCACATTGCTAGTAAGTGTCTAAGGTCAAATTTGAACTCAGGGCTTCCTGTCTCCAGCCTGGTATTCTATCCACTGTGCTGCCTAGTTGTCCGTAATAATTGCTAACATTTAAATAACACTTATTATGTGCCAGTCACTCTGCTAAGCACTTCTACAAATATTATTAATCCTCAAAACAATCCTGGGAGGTAGGTGCTATAAGTAGATACATGGCCGTTGATTGAAGAATGGCTAACTGAGTTGTGGTGCATAAATGTAATGGAATTTTACTCTGCACTGTAAGAAAGAGAGAACATGAAGAGGTCTAAGGATCATGGGAAAATTTAGATGTGCTGATGGAGAGTGAAACAAGCACAACCAGAAAGACAATGTACAGAATAAGTACAACAATGTAAAGGTGAAAACAATAAGACAGAAACTCAATGCTACATAATTACAATAACTAAGCCCTAAAGATGAGCTACAAAAATGTATCTCTCTCCTTTCCCTGCAGAGGTCAGGGATTGTGGATGTGGAACAGTACACATAATGTCAGATTTGGTTGATAAAATATATTGGTTAACTTTATTGAACATTTTCTTTCTTTCTTTTTTATTCTTTTATACAAAAGATAAGTCAATGAGCAGAGCAATCGAAGTAAAAGCAGAGACAAACCAGAAATGTCCACAAAGGCCCCAAATGAGCTACTGGGAAGAAAAATCTAGGGTATCAAGCAAAATAGAAGCAAATAAAAGTTGATCTGGGGAAGACATTAAATACACAATATACAGAAGCATATGAGCACAGTAGTCTAGTGTTTCATGAACCCCAATATTCCAGTTATTGGGGCAAAAACTCACTATTTGACAGTAAACACTATTGGGAAAACCTGAAAGCAGTCTGGAAGAAGGTGAGCCTAGACCAACATCTCACACCAAATGGGTGCATGATTTAGATATAAAGGGTGACATAAACAAATTAGAGGAGTATGGAGTTGTCAGATCCATGGATGGGGGAAGAGTTCATGACAAAACAAGAGACAAAGGTTCACAGGATGTAAAATAGACAATTTTGATTATGTAAAAATAAAAAAGCTTTTGCACTAACAAAACTAATTCAACTTAAATTAGAAGAAAAGCAACCAAATTGGAGGTGGAGGGGGGAGAAATCTTGGCAGCAGGTTTTTCTGATAATGGTCTCATTTTTAGGACATATAAGGAACTGATTCAAATTTTACAAGAACAAGAGGATATGAATAGACAGTTTTCAGGTAAGTCCAAGCTATTCAATAGCTTGGAATAGAAAAAGTGCTCTACACTAATAATTTTTAAAAATGCAAATTAAAACAACTCTGAAGTCCTATCTCACACCCATCAGATTAACAAAGTTGACAAAAAAATGTGTCACAATAAAAATCTGTGATAAACTTTATCACAGAGTTCCAAGCATTATCAATTTATTAGCAAGGCTAGAAATTGCCAATAAAAGGGATTCAAGACTTTTCAGTAGCTAAAAACAAACTGAGAGTTTGCAGAGAGCAATTTTATAGTTAATAAAGAAGAATCCAAAGTTATAGAATCTTGAGTAATACGTTTTGATTGATTTTTAATTGGTTAGGGGATTGACTAAGATTAGAATGAAGAACTTGGGTGATTTGCAATATTGGCCTGGTGGGAGTGTCAGGGCTGTTATAGGGTATAGCAATCATCAAACTGCCTATCTGATTGGCTATAGTGTTATAGAAGTTACACTTATCATCACAGAATTATTGATTTAGCTGGAACGCTCATGGGAACCATAGCTGAAAGTGTTAACTTACATTACCACAAAATGAGGAAATGGGCATGCCAGCTCAGCTCTGCAGGAGCTCAGATTAGCTGTATAGGAGTTCAGCTTTGTAGTAATGAGGAACTTAATCTCTTACTACAGTGATTATGTATCTCTTAATCTAAAACCCATCTAAATTAGGTTTTACAGGCTAAAATAAGCAAATAGGATAATCAATACTAATTTAATTAAGAGTTGTTACTTTCAAAGGAAAATGACAAGTGTTAGAGAGGCTGTGGGAAATCAGGTACACTAATGTACTCTTGGTGGAATCGTAGATAGGACTAGCCATTCTGGAAAACAAGTTGGAATTATGGCCAAAAAGTGAGCAAACTATGCGTACCTTTTGACCCAGTGATACCGCTACAAGGTCTACATGCCAAAGAGATCAAAGAAAGAGGAAAAGGACCAATATGAACAAAAGTATTTATAACTGCTCTTTTTGTGGCAAATAATTGGAAACTCAAGGGGTGTCCACCAATTGGGCAGTGGCTGAACAAGTTATGGTGATTGGCTGCTTTTATGCTATAAGAAATGATGAAGGGGGCAGCTAGGTGGCAGAGTGGATAGAGCACTGGCCCTGGACTCAAGAAGACCTGAGTTCAAATCCAGCCTCAGACACATAACACTTAACTAGCTGTGTGACCCTGGGCAAGTCACTTAACCCCGTTGCCTAGCAAAACAAAACAAAACAAAAAAACAATAAATACTTGTAGGGAATAAATGCTGTTTTAAAAAAAAAGAAATGTGAAGGGAATAATTTCAGAGAAACCTGGGAAGATTTAGATGAACTGATACAAAATGAAGAGAGCAGGACCAGGAAAACAATATATGCATTAACAACAATATTGTAAATAGAAACAACTTTGAAAAATTTAGGAACTCTCATCAACACAATGACTAACCATGATTCCAGAAGACTCATGATGAAACATGCCACCCACCTCCAGATGGAGAGGTGATGGACTCAGGTGCAAATTAAGAGACACATAATGTGATCACATACACACACATACACAATACACATAAATTATCCATCTATCTTTCTAGGACATAGCCAACATAGGAATTTGTTTTGCTAGACTATACATATTTGTAACAGATTTTATTTTTCTGGCTTTCTCAATGTGGGGAGGTAGGAGAGAGATAATATGGTACTATAAAATGGAATTTAAAAAAATTCAATTTATTCTTTTTATTACATTTTAAGTTTCACACTGTCTCCCTCCTTTGCTCCCTCCCCACCCCGCTCTGGAGAAGGCCACTATTTGATGCAGGTTTGTAAATGTATGTAAAACCATACTATGTGTACTTTCGTTTATCAGTTCTTTTGGAAGTGGATAGCATCTTCCTTCCTAGGTCCTCTATAAAATTGATTTGAGTATTTACAATACTCAAAATAACTTGGTTGTTCACAATTATTATTTGAACAACATTGCTGTTACCATATACAATGTTCTCTTTATTTTTCATTATTTCATGCAAGTCTTTCCATGTTTTTCTAAAGTCAACCAGCTCCCATCATTTCTTACAGTGTAGTGGCATTCCATCACAATCATATATCACAACTTGTTCAGCCATTCCCCAATTAATGGCCATTCTCTTAACCTTCAGTTCTTTGCCTCCAGAAGGAGGTTGCTATAAATATTTTAGAAAATATAGGTTCTTTTCCTTTTTCCTTGATCACTTTGGGAAACAGACCTAATAGTGGTATTGCTGGGTCAAAGGATATATACAGTTTTATAACTCTTTCAGCATAATTCCAGATTGCTTTACAAAATGGTTGGATGAGTTCACAGTTCCATGGACAGTGTAGTGTCCCAATTCCTCCACATCTCCTCCAACATTTGTCATTTACCTTGTTTATCATTTTAGCCAATCTGACAGGTGTAAGATGATATCTCAAAGTGGTTTTAATTTGCATTTCTTAATCAATAATGATTTAGAGCATTTTTTCATATGACTATATATGGTTTTGATTTCTTCATTGAAAAACTGCCTGTTCATATCACTTGACCATTTATCAATTGGGTAATGACTCATATTCTTAAGAGAATTTTAAAATAACTATTTAAATATAAGATATATGTAGAGTAGATAGAAAGTAATCTCAATGGAAGGTACTAGTAGTTGCAGTGACTCTGAAAGGCTTCCTGCAAGAAGTAGCATTGGAACTGAGTCTTGAGTCCCAGTGTTTCATAGCTTCTCCCTCCACAACATCTCTTTCAGAATTCTCCTTCTCTCCAGTCACATGACCACAACACTTTTGAGGGCCCTTCTAACATTTCACCTGGATTATTGCAGTGGCCTCTTTATTGTTCTCCTTGACTCAAGTCTTGTCCCACTTCAGTCCATCTTCCACAAAACAGCCAAAGTGGGCCATTTTAACCACAGATGTGACTACATTATTCCTCCACCTGATTAACTCCAGTGGCTCCCTATTGCCTTTAAGTTAAACTACCAACTTCTCTCTTTAGCTTTTAAAGTCCTTCACAACCTGACCTCAACCTATGTATCTAGCTTTGTTATATATTATTCCCCCTTCCATACTCTGTGAATCAGTCGAGCTAGACTCTCTATTCCTCACACAAACAGTTACTCTATCTCCCATTTCTATGCCTTTCCACAGAAGGCTGTCTTCTATGCCTAGATTGCACTTCTTCCTTACTTCTACCTTATAGGATCCCTTTATTCCTTCAAGAGATAGCTCAGGTACCACCTTCTGCATGAAATCTTTTCTGTTCCTCTCAACTGCCAGTGCCCTAATTCCCAAACTACTTTTTTTCTTTCTT
>NW_020954579.1:6502088-6538240 GCF_900497805.2 Vombatus ursinus | reverse complement strand
TTCCTTCCTTCCTTCCTTCCTTTCTTCCTTCCTTCCTTTCTTTCTTTCTTTTTCTTTCTTTCTTTCTTTCTCTTTCTTTCTTTCTTTCTTTCCTTCCTTCCTTCTTTTTCTTTCTTTCCTTCCTTCCTTCTTTCTTTCTTTCTTTTCTTCCTTCCTTCCTTCCTTTCTTCCTCTCTCTCTCTCTCTCTCTCTCTCTCTCTCTCTCTCTCTCTCTCTCTCTCTTTCTGTCTATCTGTCCTTTACATTTAATCTTTTTATACAAGCTTGGCTCACATACCCAACTCAAACTGGCACTGGCAGGTTGGGTCCCCAGATGAATGACTGCTATCATTTTCAGTGTTTCAGGGGTAATTCTGTGAGTGGTTATCTTTCTAACACTAGCTCATGAGCCCCCATAAGTATGCTTCTCCCAACTAGTAGGCTTAATTCTTTAGCAAATGTATTTACTCAAATAGTATCACACGAACAATAGTTAAAAAAGTATTTCCTCCAATGCTAAGGATGTATTCTTCCACAAATACACATAGAGTTCAGGAGGGAGAAGGAGTGGGCACACCATGAAATGGTACGGAGGTACATGTGTAAGGAACAACTTAAAAATTGCCAGGATAGCTTACAACTCCAGAACTGCAGGATCTTAATATCCTTTCTCTCTCTGAAGGGTTCATTATGAGGCATAGTATTAGTGATGGACCAGCAGCTCTGTTGTTTAGTTGGGCTGGCTCTTTGCAGGACATAGCGTCTCCACAGGATGGGCAGCTCAGATAGGCTTCTCCTAGGGTCTGGTGTCTCAACTAGATGAGACCAATTCATTGACTGGGTGGAGCAGGTCAGTCAGTAGCAGCTGGCTTCTCATTAGACTTGGCTGCTGCTGGATGGGGCCTGGCAGGTTGCTTTGGCATTGGACAGAGGCTGTTGGGTGGTGCTGGACAGGCTGTGCTGCTGCTGGACCTTAGCTGCCAGGCAGGGATGGGCAAGAGCTTTCTGGACTCTTTTAAGCATATGGTGTCTCTGCTGGACAGGTTGATTTACTACCAGTCTCCCTGGGCTCACTCTTAATGGGAAGCTTTAATCTTTTTTCCTTTGGTCACTGGTTTGTCTGAGTGGTACTATGTTCTGATCAGTTGGAGCATTATTATTCTCTTTACAGCTGGAGTGCCATAGAGCTCTTTAAGCTAGGATAGAGGTTGGCAAACTACAGCTTAGGGACCAAATACAGCCAGAGGTAGTTATTGGGGGTGGAGAGAGAGGATTTGGCTGGAGGGTTATAGTTCTGCCAACCACTGTGCTAGGACAATGACTCTTAGCAAAAGCCTCTTCTAGTTGAGTCCCTCAGAGCTAAGGTTATCTGTCACCTCCATACAAGAGATGAGAGAAGTCTTGTTTCTCCTATTCAACAATCCATTCTGGCTTAAAAGCCTCTTCTCTCAGTAGGCAATTCTGTGTTGCCTTGGGGCAATCAGTTTCAATTCCTTTGGGAATCTTACTTAGATGAGTGGATAAGGACAAATGTATGAATGGATGAATGATGTCTGTGCCCTGTCCCCTCCCCCTTTAAGAAGCATCTGAACATTCAAACCTTACAAACCTTTATTAGTAGGCAATGTTGGTTATGTCTCTTTTGTCTATTTTGCACCTAAAGGCCTTCCTCTTTACTTTTCAATGTCGCTATGGTTTAGACCTCCAGATCTTCAGGTTTTGCAGAATCCTATCCTCTCTTCCATCCTCCCTTCAGTGAACAATTTGTAGTCCCTACAAATAGTTTGAGAGACATCAGGACATTTGTGGGTATACTGGATTGTCCACCAGTTAACACAGGTACAAAGTATAATGTATCTTAAGCATGATATTCATCACAAATAAGTATATTATGTATAACAGAATTGTATAACAATGTATTATACAGTATTGTATTTGTATACAAAGCAATTAAATACAAATGCATTGACCATATGTACATATTGCAATAGTGCCTATCAGAGAAGAATACATCAATAGTATATGTCAAATATTGTATACTAGTATACATAACAAAACTGCATTCCCAGTAAAGAAACATAATTTCATGCTGATAGTTCTTAGTATAATGATATACATTCATATATTTTGACAGTGTACAAAGCACACATTATATACAATTCTATGCTGATACTTCTTAGTATAATGAAACACACACATATATTCCAGCAATATACAAAGCACACATTATATATAATTCATCAATGAATTTCATCTGGTTGTATAATTAACTATCTTTCCCATTTCCCCTGATGCATTATAAGTTAGGCTGGCCACTGGCCCAATAGTCCTAGAGCTTTTATCAAGTCCTCCAGAGTTTTGGGATGGCCGACTGTCATCTTCTAGTAGTTCCACTTCTGAGCTTATAGATATTGAAGGAAGAATATTACAATCTCCTATGTGAGAATTCTGCTCCCTAGGAGCCTCTAAAACTGGAGCATCAAATTGAATTTGGATAACCTCTGGGATTGATCAAATTCTATTATCGTTGGTGGAATTCTATAGCTGGAATACACTTGGTTTAGTTCTTTGATTCTCTGGTGCTTAATGCTTAATCTCTTCGTCATTAGAATCATCTTTGACTTGACTACTTCCTTGCTCTGTCAACATCTCTCTCTGCAACAGGCAGGTGGGCTCTTCAGAATCCTCATAGGTGGCCGTCCGTTATTACTGTCCAATGGCTCATTAGGCAGTCTAACTAACTCCCTAATAGCTAATAGACAGTTGTAGCACATTGTTTTATAGAGCCCTGAGCATCCTCTGGGGCCACTTTATAAAGTGGTAGGCATCCCAATCTCTGCACAACTTGGTAGGGAATGACTTTCCATCAATTTGATATCTTGTGTATTCCTCATACAACAAGATTTCTTAACAGAACTCCATCACTTGAAATGAGATCTTGAAAATAGACTCTGGCATATATAGCCACTTATTTCTATCAGAGATTTTCTGAGCTGAGGACATGGCTAGCCTATGCCTCCTTTAGCCTATCCCTTAACTGAGATACATAATGATTATGTCTCCATCTTCTCTAGTTTGTTCAAATCTGAAACAAAAGTAAACAAGTAAACATGGCCTCCTATCAAACAATAGGGGATTGCATCATTCCTGGTAGCATTGTATGCATGCACTAAAAATGCCATGTGCCAATTCCACTGAGACTCATATTCTGCTCATATTTCAAGGTCCCTAGCATACATATTGAACAGTGTGCTGTTGAAACACTCAAGACTATGGGTCTTCTTGAGGGTGGTGAGGTATAGTCCTAGACTTCTAGATTCCTGGCAAGGCTAACATCTCTTTAAACAGCATGCTTTCAAAGTCTCTCCCTTGGTCAGGGTGAATTCTGGTTGAGAAGCCATGTACCCAGAAATATTTTTCCTCTAACAACTTAGCAACTGTAGTAGCTTTCTGGTTCCTAAGTAAGCATGCCTGTACGTACCAAGTAAAATGGCCAGTCACCACTAGAATATTGTTCTTTTTTATTGTTTTCTTCTAGAGACAAAAGGTCAATGCACACAAGCTCCAGTGGTTTGCCAGGGTTTATAGTCTCCAAGTGTGCAGCATTAAGTTGGTAGCACTTTCCTTCAGATACACCCAGAACAAGCGGCACACTTTATAGATACTTCTGCCACCATTTGGAACAGTTAAAATCTATCTCTTTCAAGGATTCTCTCTTGACTCAGATGTCCAAAGTCATCATGCAATGCTTTCATGGTCGTAACACAAAATGTATGGGGCCACACCAACTACTTCCTCACTTCATGTGTGCGATCAGTTAGAGCAGGCCTACACGACCTGTGGCCTATCAAAGGATTTCCTCTATATACAAAGGATGTTTTCCTCTATATTTTTTGCGGGCCAGCCGAAATCTTTTGGCGTGCAGCAAGCCGCAGGTTGCGCAGGCCTGAGTTAGACTCTGGTACCATACTTCATTGAACAGCTTCAACTTTCTCCATAAACAGCCAGGTCTCCTCAAGGGAATGAAAATTGACTTCACTTTATTGCCTATAGTAGCTCTCATGCTCCTTCAAGTATCTGTTCTCGCCCACAGACTATTCAGGCAAAGACTGACCTAATGCAACAAAATCCACTTACTCCGGTGGTATGCTTTTGGGTGGAAGTTCCGAGTTCTCAGTGGCACTTCTGTTTAACTGCAGACTTATTCCCTGGATAACAGATAGCCTTCACACATTCTGTGATTGTCACCATAATTTCAGTGTTCTGAGGCTCACGGGACAAGGCATTTACAACCATCTTAATCTTTCCTGGAGGGTAGGATGTGGCTGAACTCATAGTAAGCTGGTGTTGCTACCCGTCTCTGGCAGGCAGCATCCAATTTAGCTCCAGTTGGAAAAACGTAGAAGAACATGAGGAAAGACTGATGAAGGACCTGAGTTGAAATCTGACCTCAGATGCTTCATAACTGAGTAAACCTAGGCAAGTCACTTTACCCCATTTGCCTCAGTTTCCTCATCTGTAAAATAAGCTAGAGAAGGAAATGGCAAACCATTCCAGTACCTTTGCCAAGAACACCCCAAATGGGGCCACAAAGAATTAGATGTGACCGAAACAACTGAACAACAACAAACCAAGGCAAACAAAGGGTAAGTGGCTTACCTGGGGTCACACGGCTGGTAATTGTCTGAGGCTAGATTTGAATTCAAGTCTTCTTGACTCCTGGCCCAGCACTCTTATCACTGCACCACTAGAAGCTTCTGTCTTCTCTGGAGCACTCTTCACTCCTTGCTACAATCCTGGTCTGTAAAATTGGCATTTATCCATTGACAACTTCAGGACCCACTTCCTCCAGTAGATCTTATACTTTCATCAGTCTTTCCTCATGTTCTCCTAATGTCTTCCCAAATACAATGATCAACCCTTCCATGTATTCCTGTCACCAACTTCATTCTCCATTAGCCATTGAAAAGTGACAGGTGCTCCTGAGGTGCCTTGAGGCTTACATGAAAAATGATCAAATCAGCTAGGGAGGTACAAGATATCTTCCTTTGTCTTCTGCCATTGGAATTTGGCATAATCCACTGTGCAAATGTAAGGCTGAGAACCACTGATTATCTAGCAAGCAGCCCATGGCATTTTGAACTCTTGGCATGGTGCACAGGTACTTTATTCTTGTTCAAAATTTGGGTAGACCATGCAATCGGTATTTTTCCTGTCATTTTTTATGTTGTTATTATGAGTGATGAGTATAGACTGTAGGACTCAGTGGTGATGCCATTGATGGGCAGTTCTTTCAGATGGTTGGTCAGATATTCCACCACAGATAAGAGAATCTTCTAGGCCCATTCTCAAAAAGGTCTAGAGTCTGTGAGCTTTTTGACCTGACTTGGCTTCTGTGCATTGTTCCTTGGGCAAATACCACATGCCAACTTCATCCTTTTACTCAGTTGCTCCCTAAATTGGTAATTCCATTCTTTAGGCCCTGGGAAGTCACCAAAGTAAAATTTCTCTGTGTCTCTTCCAAAGGTGGAGAAGTCAGGGCTCTGATGGCATTGTCTGCATGACTTGCTTCAATTTTCTAATTTACTTCTGAACAAACTTTATAAAATGGTCACAATATTCAGGTCCTAGGTTCCACAATAAGCTGATGTTGTTTCTAATCAATGCTGACCACAGAGGTATCCCCTGGGTCTGAATATACCAATGCCCAAGTGTCCACTTTTCTGTCAACATCAACAACTTCCTTGATAAACTTCAGGCTCATTTTAATGAAGCTCCAGCATGGATGATACTTGTCACTTAGTCCGTAGAGTATCGACTTTAGGTGTTTCTCAAGAGTCTTTCATATAAGGACTGGAACACAGTGGTCACCTAAGGTCCATTGTCTAGTAGAGGAGTGCATTTCACATTTTCAATCTTTACCATCACTGCAGTGCTGGATACTATGAGTCCAGGGAAAGAAACCCAAACATAATCAGTGTGAAGGTCAAGTGTTATGTCTTCAGGGCTTGGGGTGACCATCCCTGGCTCTATCTCCATTTCCCAAAGCTGGTTCTCGGGAATTCAGCCACTCTCATACCAATCCTGCAATTCTGTCTTGAGCGTACATATCACTCCAATGTCCATCCAGGTCACAGCTGAAGCAAAAGTTAGCTCTGCCCTCTATTGGTGGTACCCTTGTATCTGAAGGTTGTAACCACTGGCCCCTTGAACCGTGGCTTCTTTCATTATAATGGTCTTGTCTTCTGTTCTGTTTTTCGGTAGGTTTTCTGTAAGCATTGGCCCTTGAGTCTGGACAAGCAGAGGTAGTCTCTTGCCAGGTTTTATATGAATAGCATAGTGAATAGGGTAAAAGAATTGAAATCTGGAAGGCCAGAGTTCAAATCTTACCCCAGACACCTATTAGCTGTGTGGCTCTGGGTAAGTCACTTAACCTCTGTCTGCCTCAGTTTCTTCATCTATAAAATGGAAATAATAATAGCACCTACCTAGCAGGGTTATTATGAGATAATATTTGTTAAGTGATTTGCCATATATGTATATGTGTGTGTGCGTGTATACTAATTATTTTTATATGTGTATATATAGAAATGTCTAAAATCTATATATCTAAAATCTATTTGTATCTATATATCTATATCTTCATTGTCTCTCCAATGCCTGACACCTAAGAGGTGTTTAATGAATGCTTGTTGATTGATTTTCTTTCCTGTCTTCTTCTAAAAAATAATAATACCTAACGAATGTTATATATAGCACCTACTATGTGTCAGGTACTGTGCTAAGTGCTTTGCAAATGTTATCTCATTTTATCCTCAAAAAAAAAAAACCCTGGGAGAGAAGTGCTATTATTATCTCCATTTTAAAGATGAGGAAATAGACAAACAGAGTAAGTGACTGCTTAGGGTCACACAGCTACTTAAGTGTCTGAGGCTGGATTTGAACTCGGGTCTTCTTGACTCCAAGCCTAGCTGGGCTATCCACTGACCCACTTCTGTCTTACTCTTCCACGGACCAATCTCTTGGTCTTGGTGTTCCTTTGCCTCCTCAGGATCTCAGAGTTCCTGGTTTTCCTTATGGGGTATTCCTTTTATACTGTCTAGGAACTCTCCAATCTCTCTAAGAAGCCAGAACATAGAGAGACATAAAGGACAAAGGCTTCAGTACTATGCCCAAGTCAGAGTCCTGGGATGCCAGTGCTTCTTTTTAGAAGTGATAGGGTCATATATTTAGATAGTTAATGCTTGAAATTAATTCAGACTATTCACTGGAAGGCCAAATACTGAAATTGAAACTTAAATACTTTAGCCACATAATGAGAAGACAGGGCTCATTGGGAAAGACTCTGATGTTGGGAAAGATTGAAGGCAAAAGGAAAAGGGGGTGGCAGAGGATAAGATGGGTAGATAGTGTCATGGAAACAATGAACATGAAGTTAGACTTTGAGAGATAGTGGAGGATAGATAGGCCTGGTGTGCCCTTGGGGTCCCTGGGGTCATGAAGAATGGAGATTGAACAACAACTATGTGAGGGACATTGTGCTAATCACGGGAGAGACAAATAAAAACAAACAAGAGAGTCTCTGCCCTCAGAGAGCTTGCATTCTAACGAGGGAAGACAACATATAAAGGGGTTCTCCAAGGGGAGGATTAAGGGTACTGAAGCAGAGGAGACAAGGAAAGGATTCTACAAGAAATGACAGTGTTATGGAGGCCTGGTCCCTGGCAGAATAAGGAAAAAGGCTCAGCTATCAGAGCTAGAGATAGAGTCCGAGTTTCAATTTAGAGTTAGTTGGAAGGGACCTTAGAGATCATTAAATCCAATGCCCTCATTTTATACATGGGGAAACTGAGATCTGAAGAGGCAAATTGACTTGCCCAGGAGCACACAACTAATAAGACCCTAAGGTAGGATTCAAATCCAGGTCTTCTTGATTCCACTCCAGCACTCTCACCACCAGACCATGAACTTTTGCCTTTAATCCCAGGGTTTTCAAAATATTGAAAAATCTCAGAGTTGGAAGTTACCTCAGAAACCATCAAGTTTAATGCATACTTTGACCAAGATTTCCTTCTGCAACAGAAGCTCTTAATCTGGAGTCCCTGAATTTGATTTTTAAAAAATATTTCAATATAATTCATTTCCTTTGTAACTGTTTGTGTTTCATTTGTTGCCTGTAAAAACATTATTCTTAAAAGAGGTCCATAGATTCACCATGTCTGTGACACACAAAAAGATTATGGGCCCTTGCTCTATAACACCCTCTACAAATGGTCATCCATTCTTTAGTTCATACATAGTTGGGATAGCTCAGGTGCCATATTGTACATGAGACCTTTCCTAATCTCTGCTCCTCCCCTCGACCGATTGTCCTCCCTTTGAAATTACCTTGTAATTACTTTATATGTCTTCTACATTTCCTTGACTATGTACATGTTGTTTATCCATATAGGGAGTAAGCCAGTGAAGGGAATGAATGATCCCGTTTTGCCCATGGTACCTAATATGGTGCCTGGTACATAGCAGGTACTTAATAATGCTTGATGATTGAGTGATTGAATACCTGTAATGTGAAGAAATCCCTTGCTTCCCAAGGTAGCTCATTCCACATTTGAGCAACTGTGATTCTTAGAGGGTTTCTTCTTCTTCTATTAACAAAAAGTCTAAATTAAGTCTTAATCTGCTTCTTTGAAATGCAAATTAAAACAACTCTGAGGTACCACCTCACATGGGTCAGATTGGCTAATACTGCAGAAAAGGACAATGATAAATGTTGGAGAAGATGTGGGAAAACTGGAACCCTAATGCATTATTGGTGGAGTTGTGAACTGATCTAACCATTCTGGAGAGCAGTTTGAAACTATGCCCTAAGGGCTATAAAACTGTGCATACCCTCTGATCCAGCAACACCACTACTAAGTCTGTATCTCAAAGAGATCATAAAAAATGGAAAAGGACTCACATGGAGAAAAATATTTATAGTAGCTTTTTTTGGTGGTGTCAAAGAATTGGAAATTGAGGGGATGCCCATCAATTGGGGAATGGCTGAACAAGTTGTGGTATATGAATGTAATGGAATATTATTGTGCTTTAAGAAATGATGATCAGGAGGATTTTAGAAAAACCTGGGAAGACATACGTGAACTGATGCTGAGTGAAATGAGCAGAACCAGGAGAACGTTGTACACAGTAACAGCAACATTGTGTGATGATCAACTGTGATTGACTTAGCTCTTCTCAGTAATACAATGGTCTTAGATAATTCTAAAAGACTCATGATGGAAAACATTATCCACATCCAGAGAAAGGACTATGGAGTATGAATGGAGATCAAAGCATATTATTTTCACTTTTTTGTTTTTTCTTTCTCGTGGTTCTTCTCTTTTGGTCTTATTCTTCTTTCACAACATGACCAATATGGAAATACATTTAATATGATTATGCATGTATAGCCTATCTCAGATTGCTTCCTGTCTTGGGGAGGGGATGGGGAGGGAGGGACGGAGAAATCTTATAAAAAAATCTTATAAAAGTGAATGTTGAAAACTATCTTTATATGTAATTGGAAAAAATATTAAGTGGGAAAAAATAAATCTGCTTCTCTGAAACTTCTATCCACTACTCCTAGTTCTGCCTTTGAGATCAAGTAGAATTCTACTGTCTCTCGTATGTGGCAGACCTTCACAGAATCACAGAATGTGACAGCCTGTAGCAACTTCAGTGGCCCACTAGTCCAACCTAGACAAGAAAAGAATCTCCATAGTCAGTCAACAATAAACATTTATTAAGCACCTTTTATGTTCCAGGCACCATGCTAAGCATTGGGCATACAAATAAAGGAACAAGAATAAGCATTTATATAACACCTACTATTGATGGAAAGAAGGACTAAAGGTTGGAAAAAAGAAAGAAAAGGTTTATTAAGCACCTACTATTGTGACATATAAAAAGTTTGAGAGGCAAAGTTTCTGGGTAATCAATCATTTTCTTAATCTGACTAGCAGATAATTAATAAAAGGGGGCAGTGGCACTCTCGAATGCCAAAGACCTCTAATAGAACCCACTCAGTGCTTATATGCCCTTGGAAGAGTGGGTGTTCCTGAGGGTGACAATCAACTCTGATTGGTTAACAATTAATGAGAAGAATGAATATTATGAGAGGTGGGTCTGTTCTAATGGAGGTAAATGTGATTTGATCATTCTCTATCCCAGATCACTATCCCAGATGCTGGCTTGGTCTGGTAGAGAATGAAGATCTAGAAAGGGAAAAAACCTGGATCTCCCCAATAATTGGTTATTTAATAATCATTTCTCTTACTATGTGCCAGATACTATACTAAGTGCTATCTAAATATTATCTCATTTGGGCCTCACAATGCTCATGTGAGATAGGTGCTATTATTATCCCCATTTTTACAGTTGAGGAAACCAAGGTAAAAAGAGATTAAGTGACTTGACCAGGGTCGTGCAGCTAATAAGTAACTGAGGTCAAATTAGAACTTGAACCTTCCCGAATCCAGATCCAGCATTCTCTCCACAGCACCACCTAGCTGCTAAAAGGCAAAAGACAGCCTCTGCTCTCAAGGAACTTCACAGTCTAATGATGTAACAATGATGTATGAATAGGCTATAGAAGGAATAAATAGGTGGTCATCCACCTCTGCTTGAAAACCTCCGGGAAAGGAGAACCCTCCACTTCTTGAGGAAAGCCATTCTACTCTGAGACAGCTCTCATTGTTAGAAAGTCGTCTCCCCATCGTGGAGCCTGGATTGTCTTTCCATTTTCCACCTGGCTCTGCCCTCTACTGTCAAGCAGAAGGAGTTTAGTCCCTCTTCCATATGTTAGCCTTTCAGATATTTGAATAGTTACCCTGTTGGCCCTGAGTTTTCTGTTTTCCTGGTTAAACACGCCCAGCTCCTTTGAGTGATCTTCCCATGACATGGACCTTCACCATTCTGGTTGCCCTTCTCTGAACACTCTGTAGCTCATCTATGTCCTTCTTAATCCACAACACTTGAAAGGGGGCGCCACACGGTATTCCAGATGGTATAGAATACAGTGGGACTATTATCTCCCTCATCCTGGAAGCCAGACCTCTCTTGATTTAGCTCAGAATCACCTAACCCAACCAGTACTGCAGATGTAGCTTGGCCAGACTCAACTCCTTACCAACCTTTCCTGGTTACTGAATCATAACCTAAACCATAGAGCTTCTTGGTTATTCTTTCAAGCTGGACTCTATCTGCCGCTGTTGGGATGGAAGTGGTGAATGCATTAGGAAATAATTGTCATATGAAAAACAAAGGGCATTAATAAGACTTCTCCTCACCCCCTAAAATAATACTGAAGCCAAATTTGGAGTTCTCCTTTCAGGACGATAATTATTGGTCCATTCTTCAAATCCCAGGTTTACTCTCAACCAATCAGTAAGCTTCCTGATGGTATGGCAGACTTGTGGTCTTTCACACATATTTCTGCATAATGCATAGCTATTTCATTTCCTTTCCTTTCTACCAAGGAAATACAAAACAGGTACATTGCTTCCATCACTTTATATAACACAGGATACCCAAAATTTGAGAACGCTGGCTCTGAAATATGCCTTGTTACCTTTTCCAGGTTCTGTATGGCTATTTTATGTAATAAATCTTGCCACTTGCGGTGAAAGTCCCCATGCAGTACAACACTCTCTGATACCAGTCAGCACTAATCCAATAGTAAAAGTATTTAGCCAATATATAAAAACAGTATAAAAAACAAAGAAAGGAATTGAATAGCACAGTTATTCTTGGCTACATGAATGAGTATCAGTTTATTGACTCTGGGGCAAGGGTTTCTAAACTGGAGTGCATGAACTTGAAAAATATTTTTATAACTATATGTCAATATAATTGGTTTGTTTTGTAATCCCATGTATTTTATTAAAGTAAAATTATTTAAATTTAATTATGAAATAAAATAAAAATTTAAATAAAATAAAATACATAGGATTTAAAACAATTGCTGAGAAGAGGTCCATAGACACCATCAGACTGCCAAAGGGGTCCAAGACACACAAAGGGTTGAGAATTCCTGATCTAGAGCAATAATAATGTAATTTACAACCCCTCCTCCCTTACTGCCCACCAGCACCTTAATACCTACTAACAACCTATTATAGCAAGAGTGTCACAGTTGCTTCAAAAGTCAGCAAGCATCTATTTATTAAGCATTTGCTATATGAACTCATGGTTCCTTTGATAAAAGCTTATGATTCAGTGCTGTCTGCTGCCTGGAGGTTGTTGTGGTTGGTTTTTTTTTAATTTTTTTAAAGGATTCTCACTGGATTGGCTGTAAATCTGTCAGTCTTGGGGCAGACTTAAACCCTGTGAAATTTTTTCCCTCAACTCTGGGGACATCAGGAGTCTTCCAGGACTCCTGGGTTTGGGGCCATGGACACATTACTCTATGACTCACCAAAGCCATACATTTGCTTCCCTGTCTTTGATTGCCTCTCAGATCTGGCTTTGCATTTTCCTCCCCTTTGCCTGTTTGCACCATCTGGCACAAGAACAAGATCTAATCTCAGTGCAAGCCTCTCAGTATTCAGAGGTCCTGAATTTTCTCTAGTGAATGGCAGCTTCCTGTCTCATATCTGTGGGTCTGAAGCTCCACTGGAGAGTATCCATTAAGGGCAGCCTGCCCTGAGTACACTGAGCACAGAATTGAATGTGACACTCCCCAAAAAAGTTTGCAAAAAGATGTCTTTATATTCATAAGCTTCACTTTCACTTTATCTTCAAGTTCAGACATCAGCCTTGCTTTTTAACCTACCTATTGTTGGAAATTTCTTCTGATAGGAATACAAACATGGTATATTCCCAGCAGGCCAATGGGACTGTTCACTTGGTCTCCATGTCAGTTATAGAGATAGTCCTTAGCACTGGTCCTAGGGAACACCCCAGTTCCCATTCTGTCCCAATGGCCTCATTGTCCCTCTACAGAAGCATATCGGCTATTTGTCAACTGAATACAAACCCTGACCAGAGGATGCCCTATGGTCTATTTCCTGCCTTGGTTTCCTGGGAAAGTGCTTTGATCTCTCCAGGCTGAGGTAAGGTCAGTCTTGTACATTGTTTTGTACCTGGGGCAGTTGAGGAGAAGAGGGAAAGATACACTGTTTCACAGTATTATAAATCTGGGACTAGGAGGAACTTCTGGGTCACTCGTCCAACCTCATTTTACAGATGTAGAAATTGAGGTTGTTGTTTACTCAAGATCACATAAGTGGCAGAGCCAGGATTTAAAATTATGTCCTCTGACTCCAAATCCAGCATTCTCTCTGATGTGGTGTTGTTCAGTCGTTTCAGTTATGTCCGACTCTTTGTGACCCTATTTGGGGTTTTCTTAGCAAAGATACTGTCCATTTATTGGAGAATGGCTGAACAAAATGTGGTACATGTGTGAAATGAAATATTGTTGTGCATAAGAAAAAATAAATAACAGGAATTCAGAGAAACCTGGGAAAACTTATGTGGATTGATAGAAAGTGGTCAATAAAACCAGGAAAATAATATACACAATGACTATTGTAATTTAAGTGGAAAAGAAGAATAAAAAGAAGCCAATCACCATGTAATTTAAATGAGTATCTTGGCACCAAAGGAAGGATGAAAAAATACACCTTCTTCCTTTTGTTGGATAGGTGGGGGACTACTGGTATGTAATTCTGCATGTGTTGCCAGACTTTCTCATTGTGTTTGTTGATTTTGCTTAACTGTTTTTCTTTGTCAGGCAGCTAGGTGACATGGTGGCTAGAGCACCAGACCTGGAGTCAGTATGACTCATCTACATGAGTTCAAATCCAACTTCAGACATTTACTAGCTGTGGTGACCCTGGGCAAGTCACTTAACCTTGTTTGCCTCAGTTTCCTTATCTGTAAAATTAGCTGGAGTAGGAAATGGCAAACCACACCAGTATCTTTGCCAAAAACAAAAAAACAAACAAAAACCCACTGAGGTTATAAATAGCCTGACATGACTGAACAACAACAATTTTCTTTGTCACAAAGAAAGGCTCATTGGACAAGTGGGGGACACGTGGAGCAGGAAACTAGGAAATTACTGGTACATTAAAAACAAAAAAGTACTGATAAAATAAAAAACACTTTCCATGTCTCCCTGCTATCTCTAGGATGAAGGACAAAATCCTCATTCTGACATTTAAAATTATCTGACTTCCACCTCCCTTTGCAGTCATTTCATATTACTCTTTTTTTAAAAAATGAGTTCTTTATATTTTATTTTTTCCTAATTATATGCAATAACAATTTCTAACATTTTGGGGTTTTTTTTAAATTTTGAGTTCCAAATTCTCTCTTTCCCTCCCTAAAGAAGGCACATATTATTCTTTGTCACTCAATCTACATCCTAATCAAATTTACCCTCTACCTGTTAGAGCTCTCCTGATCAACCGGTACAGTACATTTCATCTCCTGCCACCATGAAACACAAGTGATCTCCCCTGTCTGGAATGAACTCCTTTGGCACAATCCCCCTTAGTTCTAATGCTTTCCCTCTATTGATTATTTCCTATTTATCCTTACTGTATATAACTTATTTTTTACACAGTTCTTTGCATGTTTTCTGTCTCCTCCTTACATTGTGAGTTCCTCGAGGGCAGGTACAGTCTTCTGTTTTTCTTTGTATCTCCAGCATTTAGCAGGGTGTTTGGCCCATAGTAGGTGCTTAACAAATGGTTATTCACTGACTTCCACCTCTTAGAATTCCTAACTTCCTTCAAAGCACAATTCAGGTGCCATCTCCAATACAAGGTTTTTCCTGATCTCACCCACCCCGGTTATTAGTACTTTTTCCTCTCTTTTACTGTGTATTTATATATGCTTATTATACTTGTGAACATATTATGTCCTCATGGTGAATTGTAGGCTTCTTGAGGGTAAAAATTGTTTCATTTTTGCTTAGATAGGAGGCTCAGTAGATGGAGTCAGGAAAACCAGAATTCAAATTTGGCCTCAGACACTTACCAGCTGTATGACCTAGCACTTAACACAGTTCTTGGCACATAGGAGGTACATAATAAATATTAATTGATTGGTTGATCCCAGCCAAATTGCTTAACATCTGCTTGGCTCAGTTTCCTCAACTATAAAATGGAGATAATAACAGTACTTGCCTCTCAGTGTTGTGGTGAGGATAAAATGGGATATTTTTTGGTGCATTGGCACATAGTAGGTACTTAATAAATCCTCCATTCCTTCCTTCTTTCTTTCCTTCTTTCTTCCTTTCCTTCTTTCCTTCCTTCTTTCCTTTTTTCCTTCCTTCTTTCCTTTCTTCCTTCTTTCCTTTCTTCTTTCTTTCTCTTCCATCTCTAGCGCCTAGCACAGTGTCCAACACAGAGTGAGTGACAAATAAGTATTTGTAGAATTAAATTGAATTGAATCAATCCAAGGGACTGTGGATATTTAGCCCAGACAAGAGAATGTTTGGGAGGGGGGGCTGGACATAACAACTGTCTTCATTTATCTGAAGGGCTGACAAGTAGGCATATTCTGTGTAGCTCTAGAGGACAAGAATAAGATTAATGAATGGAAGTTATGAGGAGGCAGATCTCTGCTTAATACAAAGAGGAATTCTATAATAATTAGAGCCATCTGAAAATGAATAAAATGAGCTGCATAATGAGGTAGTGAGATCCTTGGTCGCTGGACATTTTTAGACAGATAGTGCATTTAAATTTATTCAATTTCCATAAGAATCTATCAATTGACTCATAAAAACAAGGCATCGTGCTACATGCTGGAAATAACAAAGATGAAAATGAAACAGTCCCTGCCCTCAGAGAGCTTACATACTACAGGGGAATCTGAACAAGTAAATGGATATAAACATACAAGGTACACTGAGGAAGTAGAGAATACAACAGCTGGAGGAATAAGGGCTTCCTGTGAGAAGTGAGCAGTACCTGAGCTGAGCCTTGAAAGAAGCTAGGGTTTCTAAGAAACTAAAGTGAGGAGAGAGGGAGTGCCTTCCATGCATGGGATACAACCTGTGCAAAAGCATGTAGGAAGGAGATGGAACATTGAGTTTGGGGAAGTGAATGGGCGAGGTTGGCTGGCTTAATTTTGAGAAGTACTGGGACATAGATCAGCTAAGATCTCTTGGGGTCTTATTGTGGAGGGCTTTAAATGTCAAACTGAAGGATTTGTATTTTATCCTAGAGGCAGTAGGGAGCCATCTAGGATTCTTGAGCAAGGTTAGTGACATGCTCAGATCTGTATGTTTGGAAGCCTCAGCGAGGATAGATTGAAGATAGATAGAGACTGGAAACTGGCTATTGATACTAGAAGGATGACATTTCTTAGAGATGTTAGAGGGGAGATTCCCACATGGGTTGGAAGGATGGCCTAGATAACTCTCTCTCTACCTAGGTCTCTACCAGTCCTATGATTTAATGATAATAAGTCCCACAGGGACTCCAAGGAAAGAAAAATTAATCTGGGTCTAGGTGACCAGAGAAAGCTGAGAAGATGTGGTTTGAACTGGGCTTTGAAGGATGGTTTTGATCTATCTTTACAGAATATGAAAATAACATTGGTATCTCTTTTCCCAACTACATCCAGTGCCCTACTTCTGCTTCCTAGTCTTTTTATCTGATTGGTCCTTATGAGGAGGGGCCAATTTATAGGAGGGGAGCTGGGAGACTTTGTGAGAGCATCCAAGGAAGGAAGAGAGGGAGAGAGAGACAAGTTCCTTCCAAGGGCTTGCCTAGCATCTGCTCCAGGGCAGGTGAACAAACCTTTCCTTTGACCTTGACCACATCTCAGATACATAGAATATGGAATATACATAGCTGGAAGGAACCTTCAAGAGCATCTGGTCCAGCACCCTCATTTTAAAGAAGGATAAACTGAGGCCCAGAGATGTTAAGTGATTTGCCCAAAGTCACACAGGCAGTAAGCTACAAGGTCTTACAGGGAATTCTAGCAGTGAGGAAACAAAGTAGGCATTGGGATCTGCTCTATCGGGATTAGGGGATGAATTTGTACCAGTCTACTGTTGAATGTCCTCCATGGACAATCTATCCAAGGTACTAAAAGGTAATTCAAAGGATAAAGCAGGCATTGCCCCAAACCTTAAGGGAGTCCTTATTGTTATGGGGAAGAATGGTCCTCGACTTTAGGGAATTCCTTGTATGAAGGGGGTGGGTGGGAGGAAGACAGGACACAAATAAAGATCATAAAATCATAGACCTATACTTCAAGCATATCAGAGACTTTCCAGTTCATCCCCCTCATTTTACAGCTAAAAAACAAACAAACAAACAAACAAACCCAAGAGTCAGGAAGATTAAATAACTTGCTTGAGGTCACACGGGCCATTAGTGTCAGAGGTGAGATCTGAACCCAGGTCTTCTGACCAGAGCCAGTAACAAAGGGACAAGGAGGGGGAAGCTAGGTGGTACAATGGATAGAGCACCAGCCCTGAAATCAGGAGGACCCGAGTTCAAATGTGACCTCAGACACATTAACACTTACTAGCTGTGTGATCCTGGGCAAGTCACTTAACCCCATTGCCTAACCAAAAAAACAAAAACAAACAAAACAGAAACAAAACAAAGGGACAAGGACAGATCTTTAGCAAGAACAAGGACATGGAGAAGAACTGGGTTGGAGTAGGGTAGGGGTCAGAGTAGGTTCCCTAGGAGAGAGTGCATGCAGTTCAGGGTTAGGAAAAATGAGATAGATAAGACAGGCAGTGTCAGAGATCAATCGATCATAAGAACTAAAAGGGAAGTTTCACAGGATTGGGTCCAGTCCCTTCATATTACAGAAGAGGAAACTGAGGCACAGATGTTTAGTTAGTGGCAGAGCTACCACTCAAATTCCAGGACAAAGAAAAGAGGCAGCATGACCGGAAAGGTGACCGATTTGACATCAGAAGAGCTAGATTCTCATTCCCACACGTAGCTCTATGTGACTTTGGGCAAATCGTTTAACATCTCTGGGCCTCAGTTTGTCCTTCTTTAAAATGAGGGCATTGGACCAGATACTCTCCAAGGTCTCTTCCAGCTTTAAATTCTCTGTATCTGAGATGTGGTCAAGGTCAACGGAAAGGTTTGCCCACCTACCCTGGAGCAGAGATTCAGAAGCAATGCTGCCCAAGCCCTGAGCAGAGGGCAGCCGATCAGATTAGTCCGGGATTTGAACTTAGCTGGTTGAAGGATGAAATCCTTGTTATGTAGAAATTGCCAGGTCCAGGAGACATAGGGGAAGGAGAAAAGTGGAAAGTCAGATGGACGTGTCAGGGACAGAAATAGAAAGATGTAGAGATTAATACAGAAACAAAGACGGGCGAATGAGATCAAGAGACATCCATGCCGGAGCAGAATGAAGTGGTCCGGATCAACTTTTCCCGTTCCCCGAAGCCTTGCTGACCCAGCAGCCAGACGCCCCCTCCTGCAGACGCCCCCTCCTCTGACCGCATTGCCCTCCCCAGAGGAGCTTCCTCCGCCGTCCCCTCGGGCCCCCGCCCAGCTCTCACACTTCCGTTCTGTCTCTCTCCTGCTTCTCCCGCTCTCCGGGGTCTGGCCCGCCTCCTCCAGCATCCACAGCTTGTTTTCCTTTACTAGGTGTCAAGTGCGAATAGGAGCCAAAGTCCACATGTCACAGCTCGATAGGAATGAGAGCGCTCTCCCTTAGCTCTGAGGAGTGAACGGGGGCGGGATTGTGTGTGCATCGGTACACGGTGTTCTTTGGGCTGTGTGTCTACATATACAAACACACAATGTACATACAAACGCATACACAAGCACACACAAACGCATAATATATACACAAACACACATGCATACACATACACAAAACACACACAAACACAATACGTACACAAACACAGAGATGCACACGAAACACATACACAAACACGATATACACAAATACACAAAACATACACAAACATGCAACCATGCAAAACAGACACACTATCACATGCATACACAAACACAATATGCACACAAATATACACAAACACATGCAAATACACACAACATGCACATCAAAACATACACAAACATACATACATACATGCAAAAACATAGACACTAACACATGCATACACAAACACACAGTATACACATAAATGTACACAAACACATGCAAACACATACAGAAACATGCAAATACACATAAAACAACACACTAGCACAATATACACATTCGCATAGAAATACACAAACACACACATGCAAACACATACACATATACACACACAGAACATTAACAAACACATATGCAAACACACAAATACACACAAAACACATACACAAATATATACTAACATATAAATACACATATGCATATACAAACACACACATTGTGTGTAGGATTGAGAGAAAAAAAAGGGTTTCCTAGAAAGAGGATAAAAGAAAAATAAAACCTAAAGGTTGTTTCCAGCACCTAATGTGGGAAGAAAAGTGTGGAGAGGACGATGGTGAGGCCCAAGGGGTAGGCTAGAGCTCTGTACTTGGAGATGGGAAGACCTGGTTCAAATCCTTCCTCTGACACCTACTAGCTATATGACTTTGAGCAGGTCACTGGGTCCTCAGTTTCCTCTGTAAACTGAAATGACTGGACCACATTGCTTCTAAGGCTGCTTCCAGCTCTAAATCTGAGGTTCTAAATCTATGAGATAGGGAGGTATGGGAGAAGAAGAAAGGCAGGCTAGCAAGGCAGATGACAGGAAGAAGAGGGGGCCCTAGTAGGAGAAAGCACAGTCCTCCTCCCTCCCTGCAAACGTGGATTCCCCCATCCCCCCACCCAGGGACGTGTCACACTTGAGAATTAGTGCTCTCAGGCCTTTGAAGACAGAAATTGCCTGGATCTGCCTTGGGTCAGGGGCAGGGAGGAGAGTGGGGCCCAGGCAGGATTCCCAATAAGGCAGGGAGCCAAGGGGAGAATCTGGGAGTTGAAATGATTGGGTCCACCCTGAAAGTCCCATAATCCTGGTCTGCCCTTTACTGTACCTCAGTTTTCCCCTGGGGTAGCTGATGGGGATTGAAAAGTTTGGCTAGGGTTGTTGGGGGGATGGCCTGGGGAAGGGAGGACCCCAGGGACCTGGTATGGAACCCTACCTCCCAAGACTACATACTTGGGGGAAGGGGGGACCACCCTAAGCTTTTTGAGAGATGGGCATCTCCTCTTCCAGGGCCCTGCCCCCTCCCTGGATCAGCCACTCTCAGCTGGTGGGGGAGGTCAATACATGGAGGGAAAGTTGTGGCTAGAGACCAGACATTCCCCGGGATGACTCACAGCCCGGGAATGTACAGCTCCAGGGGCCACCGGGGCAGCCCCAGGCTGGACAGAGACCCTAAATTGGGTGGGTAGGTTGGGAGTGAGGAAACAGGAGGATAGAAAAGGCAGAAGGGATAGGGGATGAGAAGCCAAGGAGTAAGATATGTGGGATGGGGGTGGGGTGGGGACAATAGTTGATAAAAGCTGTCCTTGTGAGGGAAATGTTCATTTTGCCTCCTCCCCCTTTCATTCCATTCTCAAAATGACTCCTAATGCAGTAGGAGGGATCCAGGCTAGCTCTCCAGAAGGACTGGACAGCCACAAGGGTGCAGAGCTAGTGGCATGAGACCTCAAAAGGTCTTAGGACAACTGGGTGCACAGAGGCAGAGGAATAACTAGGGGTATCCAATCTTTTCCAGTCTCCACCCTCTTTGATCCCTGGTAACCGGGGAGAGGACAAATGAGACCTTGCATGCCCTGAGGATGCAGAAAGGATCTCTAAGCACTGCTTTGGCTTGGGCAGAGCTGAGGAGTCAGGAGGGACAGCTGCTCACATGCCTGGCTCTTTCTTGCTCACCTTCTCTGTGTTTGGGAGCAGAGATGCCACCCCCTCTCCTACTTTACCATTGCTAACTCTTAGCCTTCCAGCCAACGTGGCAGCCAGAAGGGGGGCCTAGGAGTGGAATAGAGTGAGGGGGTGGTGGTGGCTGGGAATGAGGTCAGCGGGCTGGGCTGGGCTTGCGGGCTAAGTCATCTGGGCTTGGATGTCTGGAAGGAAGGAGTCTGCACCGTGGGCTGTCCCTGCTCCCCCGGCCTGCTTGCTGGTCTCCTTCTCAATCTCCAGCCTTCGCTTGCTAGCTTAGAGCTCCTGCCCCAGCCCCCCTGTGCAGATGGTTTGAATCAAGGTCCTCAGTCCCTGCCAAACCTCTACTATGTGGTTGTTTCTACCCATCCTTCATTCCCTCTCCCTGCCTTTTGGCTTCATTTGGGGTGGGCTGGAGAGGGGAAAAGGGGGGATCTCAGTGTCTGGTTGGAGTTTAAAGGTGGGGCTCCTCACACCCCATCTGTTCCTTCTGTTACACTCATCTCAGCTCCCAGTCACATCTCAGCTCAATCAGGCTCACTTCTCCAAAGCTGAGAGCCCCCAGAACTCAGCTGAGAGTCTGCCTGTGACTGACTTTGTCCCCTTAGGCAGCAGCTTTTTTCCCACTGCACCCATATTCTCTTTCCACGGACCACGCAGAGATTTACCCACTGTGCCTCCTGTTACCTGGTTCTGGCCTCCTGGATTTGTAAGGTCCTAAGAACCAGAGATCAGAGATGAAAACCAGAAAGAATTATGCGGTAGAGACTGCCGTGGGTGGGGCTTCTAGGCTCATATCTGCCATTAACTGACAGGGTGGCCTTGGGCAAGTCACTGGGCCTCAGTTTCCACATCTGTAAGATGAAGAGCTTGAATTAAAAGATAAATTGGGGCCCTTTCAACTTTGATATTTGTGACTTCTAGACAGTTATCCTTGGAGACAAGTGGGTGTCTACTCATTCCCTTCCCCCACTACCCCATTCTGAAGAAAGATGCTTAACACTGAATCCCAAAATATATGGGACCTGTGCTCAAGTTCAGCAGGAAATGGTGGATTATACATGTTCTTTCTTTGAATCTCAGTGTTCTCATAGATGCTGGGAGTTGATCTAGCCGCAGGTAATAACACCAATACCAACACAAGTAGATTCATCAGAGAGCAGAAAGAGTCCTGGACCAAGCTCTTTCACTGACTAGCTGTTTAAAACTGGGCAAGTTCCAGCCAGCTTCCTCCTCCTGCTGGATTAGGAGGAAGATGATCCTTGACCCTGCCGTTCCCCCCATCCCTAAGTTTATATCCTGCATCGATTCTTCCCTATTCAATTTCTACCAAGAGTAGCCTTGGCTTGCTGCCTCTCTTCCTGCCTCCTCACTCATTTCTCCATCCCCTGCAAACTGGCCTCAGTCCCTACCACTCTATTGAAGCTACTGTCTCCAAAGGTCATTACCAAATCCAGTGACCTCTTCTCAGCCCTCATCCTTCTTAACTTTTCTACATTTGGCACTAGTCACTACACCTTCTCCTCCTTGATCTCATCTCCGTCCCCTTGGTTTCATGACCCTACTCAGTTTTCTCATCTGTAAAATGGATATAATAATAGCCCCTACCTCCCAGGGTGGTTGTGATACTCAAATGAAAAATGAATGTTATGTACTTTGCAGATGTTTTAACATTTGCAGTGTTTCAACACTGTATACGTGGGAATTGTTGGGTTTTTTTTTAAGAGAATACAAGCTCCTAGGGCAGCTAGGTGGTACAATGGATAGAGCACCGGCCCTGAAATCAGGAGGACCTGAGTTCAAGTCTGGCCTCCAGAATTTGACCTTACTAGCTGTGTAACCCCAGACAAGTTACTTAACCCCGATTGCCTGGCCAAAAAAAGAATACAAGCCCTTTGAGGGCAGAGTGGGTTTTGATTAGTATTTGTATTCCTAGCACCTAGCAGCATTTGGCACATAATAAATATTTTTAAAATGCTTGTTGAATTCTATTGAATTGTTCTCTCTTGGTTCACCTACCTCTCTGATGATGCCTTCCTGGTCTTCTTCACTCTTTGTTCTGCTTTTTTTTTTTTCACATCCTAATGTGAGAGTCCCTTAAGGCTCTGTCCAGGGGCCTCTTTTATTTCTAAACTCTCTCCAAACATCCACAACGTTAAATCAATTCAACTGATTGTGAGCCGCATTGTGCTAGGCACTGGAAGTACAAAGACTAACATCAAAAATCGTTAACACCTTTTTGCAGATGACTCAGTTCTGTCTAATCTAGTCAGCGTTCCCTTTTGAGCATCAGTCCTCAATTCTGAACCACCTTTGGACATCTCCATCTATGTGTCCTGTCAACATCTCAAACTCAACATGCCCTACATTGAGTTTATTGCATTCTCCCCTCAACTTGTCCCTCATGGCACCTCTTCCCTCTTGACACCATCATCCTGCCCAAAATCTCAGAGCCCTTTTGGACTCTAACCCTGATTTGCCACTTCTTCATCCCAACATCCATCTAACTGCCAAGCTCTGCCCATTCTAACCTCCATAATCCCTGGCATTCAGGTCCTTCTCTGAGGCCTCATTATGGCATGGAGATGACTCTGAGTTTTCAATGGTCATGTCAGGAAAGTACAAGCACAGGTAGGTCATACCAAGCTGGAAAGATTTCAAGTATAGGCCTGATGAGAGACTGTACCAGTCATCCAAGGACCAAGCTAGCTAACTTCAGTGAGGCTCAACATCAAATCTTTCAAAAAAGATGGTGAAGCTTTTGCCCAAAGAAACTCTTGAGGACTATCTACTAAGCAGCAGAAGATTTCTGATCCTTATCAATAGAGGGGCTATCTTCACTCACAAATGTCACTGATACTTATTCACTGCTAAATATCAGAATAAATATCTCTATAGGCCAGTCAAATATTTATTAATAATAATTAATTAATAATAATACTAGCTAGCATTTAGTGCTTTGATGTTTGCAAAGAACTTTATGAATATAATCCCGTTTTATCCTCACAACCTAGGGTGAGCCTGGGGAGTAGATGCTATTATTATCCCTATTTTACAGATAAGAAAACTGAGGTAGACAGAGGTTAAGTGTATTTAAACTAGGTACTTCCTGATTCCAAGTCTATTCACTTTAACCTCTAGCTGCCAGGCTTTATTGTGCACTTCCTATGGGCCAGGCATTGTACTAAGCATCAGGGATACAAAGACAGGTAAAAGATAGTCTCTTCTTCCGAAGAGCTCACAATCCAAAGGGAGAGATAATGTGCAAATACCTTTTTTTTTTTTTACTTTTGACTCCTGTGTGAATTGGATTTAAGTGAGGCAGTGTTACTTGAAGTTGTTGGCCTCACTCTCTCTTCCTGTGAGGGGGGCCATCTGCAGTTGTCCTGATCTATATCCTGCCACTGGACACAGATGGCTCCAGAGGAGAAAGTGAGGTTAGTGACCTTGCACAACTTTCCCTCACTTAAATCCAATTCACTTGCAAGTCGTGGCATCATTTTCCTGATATCAAGGTCCTCTTTGAGAAGGAAGGACAAACAGTAACAACTTTTCCTGAGTCATCAAAGTCCAATGGCAAGACAAAAGTCAGAATGAATGGTGATGGCCTAGGATGCAGTGGATGACCTTGGTGTCTTCTATGTCTGAGCAAGCTCTGAATATTTCAGCTGCCTTCATGGACTATTGGAACAAATTGCTCTCATTGGCCCATTTATCCAGGGGAAGTCTTCATATATTTGGGGTAGACACCCCCCTAACTCACCAATGGGTTTGTGACCCTATTAGTTGTCCTCAACCTGGTTTAGCCCATCTGCTGAGATAGTTTGATTGGAGATATGCTGCGCATGTTACAGCTTCTTGGAGTCACAGGTGGACACCAAAGATGGATGAGTAGCCCTGAAAAGAGCTTAGCAAGCCGTCACAGCAGAGGGGCTAGTCCTCCCTGAACACCCCATACACCCATTCATAACCATGTCCATTCAAGACACAGAGAAAGTAAAGGAAAGATAATATCAGAGGGAAGGCACTGAAAGAGAGTTTGGGAGTGGGTGGGATGGAATGGAACTGAGAAAGTCTTTTTGCGGAAGATGGGATTTGAGCTGAGTCTCAAAGGAGATTGGGAACAGGAAGGTGAGAAGGGAAATCACGCCAGTCATGGAGGCCAGCTAGTGCAAAGGCAAGAAAGGAATCAGAAGATGGTGTGTCCTACCTGAGAAACAGCAAGGTGGCCAGAGACATGGTCAGACCTTTGTTTTAGGAAGACTGCTTTGGCCACTGAGCAGAGGAGTGGAGTATGATGGGACTTGAGTCAGTGACACGCCATCATGTCTGACTCTTCATGACCCCATTTGGAATTTTCTTGGCAGAGATACTGGAGTGGTTTGCCATTTCCTTCTCCAGTTCATTTTACAGATGAGGAAACTGAAGCAAACAGAATGAAGTGACTTGCCCAGGGTCACTTAGCTAGGAAGTATCTGAGGCCAAATTTGAACTCACAAAGAGGAGTCTTCCTGATTCCAAGCTCAGTGCTCTATCCACTGCCCCCCACCCCCCACCCCTAGCTGCCCCTCAAGGAGACCCATTCGCAGCCTGCCGTAATAGTCTAGGAGTGAGCTGCTGAGGGCCTGCCTCACAGTGATACGTCAAAACAGAGACGGGGACTTTAAGGAGAGATGTTGCGCAGATTAGAAACAAGATGACAATAGATTGGAAGTGTAGGGTAGTGAGGGGTACAAGATGACACCAAGGTTGGGTGAGGAAAGTAGGGAAGAGAGAAAAGGTTTGGGGGGAAAGATGATGAGATCCTTGAGCACTAATGCACTTTCTCTCAGATCTGCCGCTTCCATCTATTGCTGCCCCATCCTAGTTCAGACCCTGATTACTACTCACCCAGAATACTGTAATGGTAAGAGCCTCTATTCAATTAAATCTACCAAGCATTTATTAAGCACCTACTTTTGTTGTTGTTCAGTTGTTTCAGTCATGTCTGATTCTTCGTGACCCCATTTGGGGTTTTCTTGGCTGAGATAGTGGAGTAGTTTGCATTTACTTCTCCAGCTCAGTTTACAGTTCATCTGAGAAAAACTGAGAAAAAACACAGTCAAGTGACTTGCCCAGGGTCACACAGTGTCTGATGCCAGATTCGAACTCAGGTCTTCCTGACTGGGGAGGGGAATGCTCTCTCCACTGTGCCATCTAGCTGCCCCAAGTACCTACTTACTATGTGCAAAGCTTTGTACTCAGTACCAAGAGAGGCCAAAATGAAAAGTCCCTGCCCTCAGGGAGCTTTCACTTTCTCTACCTCCAGTCTTTTCCCCCTCTTTGATACATCCTTCATATACCTGCAAAATAATCTTCCTAATAAGTTGCTTGGATCACATAATCTTCTTACTTAAAAGACTTATGTCCCCCTTTGCCTTAGGGGTTTTACAAAGCAAATTCCTTGGGTTGACATTCACGGTCCCTGACAACATGGTGCTTACCTACCTTGCCTACCCTCAAGCCTTATTTCACATGATTCCCTTTCACATACTCAAACTGGACTCCTTACTGTTCCTCCATCTCATCCTGTCACTTCCTATCTCCTTTTGTACACAATGTGTACCTGAAACGGACAACTCCTGCATTTGAGGGGAGACATAGTACAGTGGGTGAGGTTTTAAACTTGGCGTCAGGAAGCCCTAGGTTCAAATTCTGTCTTTGGTGCTTATGTACATGTTGTGCAATCATGGGCAGGCTACTTGGCTATCAGCCTCAGTTTCTATATCTATAAAATGGGAATGATAATACCTGTAATATCTACCTCACAGGTAATTGTGAAAGCTAATGAGATTAGACACATAAAGTCCTCTGTCAAGGTCACCTATTATTAGTATTTCAGCCTGTTGAAATATTTCCCTTCCTGGCTGAAGCTACATGAAACTTTTCCTTAATCTCTACCTCCTCAAATTTCCCCAGTTCCTTTGCCTGACTTTTTCTATTAAGAGAGACACTGAGATAAAGAGAAGGTCTTAACTTAGAGTCATGAAGAGCTTAGTTCAAATTCCATCTCTGATGCATATTGGCTGTGTGACCCTGAGCAAGTCACTTAACTTCTCAGTGGCCCAGATCACTCTTCTAAGACAGAGGTTCTTAACCTTTTTTGTGTTGTGGACCCCTTTGGCAGTTTGATGAAGCTCATGGATTCCTTCTCAGAAGAATGTTTTTAAATAATTGAAGGAAATACTAAATTTTAGTTGTTGTTTAGTTATTTCAGTAGTGTCTGACTCTTCGTGACCCTATTGGGGATTTTCTTGGCAGAGATACTGGAGTGGTTTGCCATCTCCTTCTCCAGCTCATTTTACAAATGAGGAAACTGAGGCAAATGGGATTAAGTGACTTACCCAAGTTCACACAGCTAGTAAGTGTTTGAACCCGTATTTGAATTCAGGAAGATGATTCTTCTGGCTGCTGTGCCTGGCACTCTATTCACTGCTCCACCTAGCTGCCCCCAAATTTCAGTTAGACGTTAGCAAAAATAAAGATATAACTTTTTTCCCATCCAAGTTCACAGACCCTCTGAAATCTATTCACATGCGTGGACCATGGGACCGTCCATTGCAGGGTAGCTTCTGATCTGTATTGGTAGAGGGTAGTTTTCTCACCTGGAGTTGCCTGTACCAACAAAATCACAAGTCTAGTAAAAATAAATCATTTAATTGCATACTAACTTGTATTATGGTTATTTGTGTATGTTACACCTCCCTACTAAATCGTACGTTCTTCTAGGGCAGGGATTGTATCTTGTTTCATGTTTGTCTCTCCCTCCCCTCTCACCCCACCAGAGCCCAAGGTCTTACACCTAGGAAGTGCTTAACAAATGACTATTCAGTTGACCAAGTTACTTTCTGCTCTGACATTCTATGATTTAACAGCCTTTCAAACATTAGATTATAACATGAAACAAAGTCTTAGGTGAATCACTTACCCAAGTCAACTGGTCCTGAAGTCCTATGGTCCTTCACCCCAACTCCAGACATCTTAGCCTTCAGATAATAATAATAATAATAATAATAATAACTACCTTTTTCATAGCACTCACTATGTGCCGGGCATGGTGCTAAGAACTTTATAATTATCTGATTTAATCCTCACAGCCCCCTGGGAGGGAGGTGCTATTATTTATCCCCATTTTATAGAAGAAATCTGGGTTGAGTGACTTGCCCAGAGTCACACAGCTAGTAAGTGTCTGAAGCTGGATTTGAACTCAGGTCTCCCTGACTCTAAGCCCAGGGAGCTATTGACTGTGCCCCATAGCTGCCCTCCTTTAGAGGAGTCTCTGTTTTGGTTATGTCCCCTGTCTGTCTGATTCCAATAGCCTATATGGCAGGGAACTAGGCTTTTGTCTAACCTCAGTCCTTCCAGCTGCTGCTAAGGTCTAATTCTTCTGTTTTGGTATTCAGAGGAGATGAGACATAATTTGCCAGGATTCCTCTGCCTCCTGGGTGCATGTTTTTCTTGCCTCTTAGATCAGAGGCTCCCTGAGGGCAGGAGCCCTGCCTCCCTAATCACACCTGCAGCTCTCTGACAGCGGGGACTAGGTCCGTCCCATCGGATTAAGAGCTCCTTGAAAGTAAAGTCTTCTCTGTCAAAATGGGAGCTCCCCAAGGATAGGAATTATGGGTCCTTCTTTCTCTGGATCTCCCCTTACTGCCCAATTCAGGGCTCAGAGGCACAGGAAGTACTCAGTTCAGGAACCAAAAGTGATGTGATAAGAGACAAGTGTGTAGGCTGAGAGACGTAACTCAGAAACCCAAAAGGCTGATGTTGGCACAACTGGGCAGAGGGAGCCTGGGTAAGGAGCGATGCTAGAAGGCATGAGCAAGGCATGGAAGCATGTTCTGCTTGAGGTGCAGGAAGGATCTCAACTTGGGGCTCACTTGATCCCTTTCCTTAGAGACTTCTCTTATGTCTTAGCGAGGGCCCAAAGAATTCATTGATGCTTTTATTTCAACTCGACACTTTTGGCTGCAACTCAAATATCCTTGTCTCCTCCTGATCCAAAATGATGAGGTGGCTACCACAGCCTCTGCTGCTGGGGAAAGGAAGACTGGGTTGGGTTACTGGAGAAGGGGCCTCTTGGAAAAGGGTGGGAAGAGAGGGAGTGAAGGCTGAAGCAACTGGAAGGAATAGAGAGACAAAGAGACAGAAAAGGGATGTAGGGAGAGAAAAAGCAAGACAGAAAGCAGAAATGGAGGTACAGAAAAAGCCTGAGAGAACCCGAGAAGGAGGAGGCACAGGGAGCCAAGAGAGAAAGGAAGAGAGAGATGGGAAGAGGAGAGAGACAGAGAACTAGGGAGAGACATACAGAAAGAGTAAGGAATAGAGAAGGCAGAAACCAGGTCAAAAACAAGTCCGAAAAACAAGTCCAAGAGTAAAAACCAGAGGGGGAAGCCAAAAGAGGGAGAGAAAGAGATAGAAATAATAATCCTTTGCCAGTGGGTTGTGTTTTACTATTTACAAAGCACTTTGACAACCATTCTCTTATTTAATGCACAATATCCCTGAAAGGAAATCAAGTATTATCTCTATTTTATTAGTGAGAAAAGTAATACACAAAGAGACCAGTTCTCCTTTTTGTCTGACTGCTCCTTCTCAGCTTCCTTTACTGGGTTTTCATTCACATCCCTTTTATTAACTATTGCCTAGGACCCAGGAACCTTGCCTCTCCCCAGGGTTCTATCCTGGACCCACTCTTCTTTTCCCTCTAAGCCAAGAGTTCATAACCATTTTGATTTCATAGACCCCTTTCTCAGTCTGGTATAGCTCTTCTTTGAATAATATTTTAAAGGCATAAAACAAGATACACAAGATTACAAAGAAGCCAATTATCTTGATTTATAGTTATTAATGAATATAAATCATATTAAATTAATAAAAGCAAATATTAAATAAAAGCAAATTCAGAGACCCCCAGGTTAAGAAGCCCTGCTCTATACTATTTCACTTGAGTTCCCAAGGGTTCAATTATCGTCTCTGTGCTGATGATCCTGAGATCTATAAAGCCCTAGTCTCTCTCCTGAGCTCCAGTCTCACATCACAGAAGCACAGAATTTGAGAGTTGGAAGGAGCCTTGATAGCCATCTAGGCAAACCCATATGGGAAGGTGATGTATATATGTATATACATACATATATACATACACATATGTATGTATGTGTGTATGTGTATGTATATACACACAGAAACATACACACATGCATGTATGTATGTATATATATGCATGCATACATACATATATATCATGTCCAACTCTTTGTGACCCCATTTGGGGTTTTCTTTGGCAAAGATACTGGAGTAATCGCCATTTCCTTCTCCAACTCATTTTACAGATGAGGAAACTGAGGCAAACAAGGTTATGTGATTTGTCCAGGGTCACACAGTTAGGAAGTGTCGAGGACATATCTGAACTCATGAAGATGAGTCTTTCTGACTCCAGGCCCAGCAGTCTATTCATTGTATCACCTAGCTGCCCCAATATGGGAAGGAACCACACTATAATATATTTATAATATAATAATATGACATGATATGGTATGAAGTGACCCAAAACAGTATAACACGATATGACATGATAGGCTGTGGAATACCTATAACATAATATAATGCAATATAACATAACAAAACAAAACATAACATAACATGACATGATATGACATGACATAACATGACATGACATACAAGTGGTCATCCAGTTTCTATCTGAAGGCCTCCAAGGAGGAGGAACCCACTAACTCTCGGGCCATCCATTCCACTTTGGGGCAGCTCTAATTGTTAGAAGGTTTTCCCTGACGTTGAACATAAATTTCCCTCTCTGCAGCTTCTACTCATCGTTCCTGGTTCTGCCCTCTGGGGCCTCACAGAACAAGTGCACTCTCTTCTCCACATGATAGTTTTTCAAATAATTGAACCCAGTTCCCATACCCCTCTTTGAATATTCTTTTCTCACCAACTGCCTTCTAGAGATCTCAAACTAAGTGTCCAGTAGGTATCTCAAACTCATAGAAGCCATTATCTTCTCCTCCTTCCCTTTTCTGAACTTCTCTATTCCTGGTTAAGGCATCATTACTCAACTTGTCACCCAGGCTTACAACCTCAACATCATCCTTGACTCCTATACTCCACACTCACCCTATGCATCCACTCTGTCATCAATCTCATCGTTTCTACCTTGATGCCATTTTGGGGCACACACGCTCTACTTTCCACTCAAGCTGCTACTACCCTGGTTTGGCTCCTCATCACCTCTCACTTTCACTATTGCAATAACCTTCTAATTCATCTCCCTACCTCCAGTCTCTCTCCACTTCAATATATTCTCTATTCAGCAGCTGAAGTGATTTTCCTAAAGTGTAAATCTGCTGATGTCACCCTCCACTCAATAAACTCCAGCTTTTAAAGCCTTTCACAACCTGGCCCCTTCCTACCTCTCCAGTGTTCTCACACTTTATTGCCCTCCATCCATTCTATGAAGTAGAGATACACCAGCCTTCTTGCTTTACCTTGTATCTGATGCTACATCACCCAACTCTGCCTTTTCACTGCTTATGCCCCATGGCTGAAATACCCCCCTTCTAGTGATTTATATGTTATCTCTCCTATTTGGAGAGGCAGTGTGGTGTGGTGGAGAGAGAGCTCACCTACAAGTGAGGGAGACCTGGGTTCAAATCCCACTTCTGACACATATTGGCTTTGTGGCCCTGGACAAATCACTTGACTTCTCAATGTCCTAAATATCTTTCTATTCTAAGACTATAAAATTGTGGAGGTCTGTAAGGAGTTCTCTCACCTGGGAATTCCCTATACCAGTAAAGACACAGGTCCAGTCCTTACCTTCCTCTATTAAAATGTGAGTGACTATTTTTGCCTTTCTTTGTATAGCCAGAGCATAGCACAGAGCCTGGCACATAGTAGGGACTTGACAAATTCTGTGACTGACTGAGTTCAAGGAAAAGGTCAGGGTGTAACACTGACCTTCCCCCCATGCCCCTTCCTAAAATGTATCCTGCTACCTTAGGTTTCATTCATATATTAATAAGCTTCATTCATCTCACTCAAGTTACCTGACATGAAGGAATGGCAACTATTCTGGGCAAACAGAGTTCAGCCTCTCCTTCTCAAGCAACTTTCTCTTTTGAGGGAGACAGTGTGGTGCAGTGGAAAGACTGTTTGCTAGGTTTGGAGTCAAGGGACCTGGGCCCAAATCCTGATTCTGTCATTTATTAGCTGTGTGACTGAGCAAATAACTCAATTTCCCTGGGCCTCAGCTGTCAAATGAAGGGGTTGGGATAGATGGCGTATGAAGTTCCTTTTAGTTTCAGATGTTGTTGCTCGGTCATTTTCAGTCATGTCTGACTCTTCATGACCCCATTTAGGGTTTTCCTGGCAAAGATACCGGAGTGGTTTGCCATTCCCTCCTCCGGCTTGTTTTACAGATGAGGAAACTGAGGCAAACAAGATTAAGCGACTTGCCCAGGGTCACACAGCTAGTGAGTATCTGAAGTTAGATTTGAACTCAGGTCTTTCTGATCTTTCAGACTCCAGGTCTGGTGCTCTATCTACTGCACCACCTAGTTGCCCATTAGCTCCAGATCTTATGATCCTATTCCCTGTCTACACCTTCTTCTCTCCTGCTTCTGCACACTTCCATGAGAAGGAAACATACCGTCCAATCCCTAGCCTCATGTTTCTTCTCCATCATAGTTCTGTTGCCTACTTGTGGTCTCCAGGAAGCTTGACTCTCTCTCCCACATAGTCTGTTTTGTTATCTCTTTTACAACACTGTACCCTACTTTCCTTCCCCCAGACAGACAGACAGACAGACAGACACACACACACACACACACACACACACACACACACACACACATTACCAAGCCTTGAAATCTACTGGCTCCATGGGGACAATCACCACCCTCTGTCCCTCTCATTGGAAGGTGGAGCTATGAACTCTAAACTGTCCATTTCAGGAGGGAGCTCAGCTCAGAACTACTCCTCATTTCTCACCTGGCTGGGCTACTTCAGAACCTCTCTGACTCTGAAACCTTCCCTGGCACCGCAAATCCCCCTCATTTTTCAGTTTTCTTTTCTGTGTTGCCTTCTTTCATTAGATTATAAACTCTGTGAGGGCAGGGATTGTCTTTTTTTTTATATTTGCATCCTCAGAGCTTAGCTCAATGGCTGGCACATAGTAGGAGCTTAATAAATGTTTATTGACTGAGAGTCAATTAATAAATTTATAGAGTACCTACTGTGTGTCAAGGACTGTGCTAAACTCTGAGGATACAGAGACAAAACTGAAACCATCTTTGCCCTCAAGGGCCTTACTTTCTATCTGAAGTGGTAGCCAGTGCTAAAGAACCTACAAAATGCACACACAATAAATACGAAACCATTTCAGTTGCGAGCCACTAACAGTCGGAGGAATCAGGGAAAACTTCTTGTAAGAGGTGGTGCTTGAGCTCAGTTTTGAAGGAAACTGGGAATTTTAAGAGGCAGAGATGAGGAGGCAATGCATTCCAGGCATGAGGCACAGCCTATACAACTGCATTGAGGTGGGAGATGGAATGGCATGCATAAGGCAGAGCAGGAAGGCCAGCTTGACTGGAACTCTGTATTTGAAGGAGGGACTAGGATAAGGACTGGACCAGGGATTTGGTACTAGGAACTCCCAGGAGGCAAAATTCTTTCTACCAAAGACAGTTGCCTTGGACTGTCACCTAGAACAGTGGGATCAAATTCGAATAGAAACCTGGGCCACTAAACCTTACATAAGGATTCCAGAGAGCTGCATACTGACTTAGAAAACCACATACCAGTATTAATGGGATTGGGCCTGTGAGTAGCTGCTGCACTTCTAGCTTGGATGACTTTCCAATTGAAAGGAAGGAAGGAAGGAAGGAAGGAAGAAAAGAAGGGAAGGAAGGAGGAAAGAAGAAAGAAAGGAAGAAAGGAAGAAAAAATGGAAGAAAGGAAGGGAAAGGCAAGAAGAAAGAAAAATGGAAAGAGAAAGAAAGGAAGGAAGGGAAGAAACAAGAAAGGAAGAAAGAAAAAAGAAAGGAATGAAGAAAAGAAGAAAGAGAGAAAGGAAGAAAGAAACGGAGGAAAGGGAGGCAGGAAAAGAGAAAGAAAGCAAGAAAGAGAGAGAAAGGAAGGGAAGTAAAGAAAGAGGGAAGAGATAAAGAAAAGGAAGAAAGAAATGGAATAAAAAGAGGAAGGAAAGAAGAAAGAGAAAAAGAAAGAAGGAAAAGATGGAGGGAAGGAAAGAAGGAAGAGAAATAAAGAAGAGAAGAGAGAAAGGAAGAGGGAGAAAAGAGAGAAGAAATGGAAGAAAGAGATGAAGGAAGGAGCAAAGAAAGAAAGAGAGAAGAGAGGAAGGAAAGAAAGGAAGGGAGGGAGGGAAAGAAGGAAAGAAAAAGGGAAAGAAAGAAAGAAGAAAGGAAAAGGGAAGGGGAGGGGAAGGAAGAGGAGGAAAAGGGAAGAAAGGGGAGGGAAAGAGAGAAAAGGAAGGAAGAAAGGAATAAAAAATAAAAAGAGAGAAAGGAATAGAAGGAGGGAGGAAGGGAAGAAGGATGGGAGGAAAGAAGGAAGGAAAAAAGGAAGGAAGGAAGGAAGGAATCCGGAACCAAAATATCTGTTCCAATGCTAGTTTTACCATTTATTACCTTGGGTCCTCCACAAGTCACTCAATCTCTCTGATCCTGTCATGTCATCTGTAAAATGAGGGTGCTAACATCAGTCAGGGACTAGCTGGACAACTTAGAGCATATTAATATGAGGGAATATTATTGTGCTGTGAAGAATGACCAAAGGGACAGGTTCAGAGAAGGGAAGACTTGTATGAATTGACACCGAGTGAAGTGAACCAGAACATTTTATACCATAATAACACCATTATGAAGATAAACAGCTTTGAGAAACTTAAGAACCCTGATCAGCACAATGACCATCCATGATTCCAGAAGAACTAGAGTGATGGGAGCTACCCACCTTATAGAGAGGAGCAGAATGACACCCAGATTTTTGGTTATGGACAATGTGGAAATTTGTTTTGTTTGACTAGGCATGTTTGTTACAAAAATTTGGGTATTTTCCTTCTTTAAAATTGAAGTGAGGAGAGAGGGAAAGAAAATAAATGTTTGCTAATTGAACAATAAAATAAAATGGAAAAATTGAGGGGGCTGAGCTAAAAAGTGCACGGAATTTAAAGTCAGAAGACCTCAGTTTGGATTTCAGCTTTATTATTCGCTGCTGCCTCTGCAACTGTGGACAAATCACTCCTCCTCCGTGTACCTCAGTTTTCTCATCTGTAAAATGAGATGATTCAATTTGATGGCCTCTAAGATTTTACCTTTCAGCTCCAAATCTAAGCTTCCACGTGATCCTTCTCATTCTAAATCCTATGAACAATAAGAGAGATGGGGGGGGGGAGATGCACAGCTGGAAGGAAAGAAGAGCTCCAGATGTGAGGGGGAAAGGGCGTTACCTACCCCCTCACACCAGCTGTGCCAATGCCTCAGGTGTCTCTGTCCAGATGTGCTCCACCCTTTTCACGTATCAAGGAGCCCAAAGGAGGAGAGGGGAGAGGGGAGAGGGCAGATCTGGGGTGGGGGAAGATGTGGAAAAGGCTAAAGTGAGAACACTGTCTCTTCAGACCTTTTTCTTCTGGGGTGTGTTGAGGGGAGCTGGGCAGGAGGGAGCTTTGGGAAAATTTGGAAAGCAAGAGAATTCAGAGCTCAGCACTTTTCATCCCTCCTGTTTTTCTTGCTCCTCGAGGTGATTTTTTTTCCCTCCTCTAAAACGCTGATGATTTTACCATTTCTTGGAGGGGGGGTATGGGTGGAGATTTCAGTCTGTTCTCCACCCCCACTCTCCAACACACACGCCAATCATGGAGAATGCATTACATTCCTGAAGAAGCCTGAGCTTCAGAGTTTCCTAAAGATGAGGTGGCGTCTCCCCCCCCCCCGACAAACCCCCTCACTCCAGGCCAGCAGGGCTGGTCTAAGAGAAGGAGGGGAGTGAGGGAGAAAGGAGGGAGCTCTGCCGACCTCTGCACGGCATTCTTCCCTTTGCCGTCATGCTGCAGAAATTAAAGACACATCTTCAGGCTGGCTGCTGGCCAAGTGTTTCAAGTCAAAAAGGAGGAGAAAGAAGAAGAGGAGGAAGAGAAGGAGGCCCCAGGCCAGGCCCCTTGACTTCTTTCATGCCACGTGTGTATGGGGCTTTGAGATGCATTGATGATGGATGGAAGAATCTT
>NW_020954579.1:6433397-6502078 GCF_900497805.2 Vombatus ursinus | reverse complement strand
CACACACACATTCCCCAGTCCCTAGGAGGGATATCTAGAATGGGGACAACATGAAACACCCCCAAAAGTAGTCTTGCTAAATGTGCAGCCACCGGTTCCCTCCTTGATCTGGGAGAGTTCCCAGCCAGCACCTTGAAATCATCTTTTGAGCATGTAGAGCTTTCCCTAGAAGGGAGCAATCCCCTTTCTGACAAGTAGCCAGTTGCCCAATAATTCCCAGTCATCCCTTCCACCAAGTCACAGACGCCCTCATACTCCTACAAAGAGTAGAGGATACCAGCCTCTCCTCCCCACCTCCTCCTAGCCCCAGATGGTAGGAGTCAATGGCAAGGGGGAGACCACGTTGTCAAGTTACCCTTCCCCCAACCACTTAGTATCCCACCATCCTTTCTAGTGTTTCTTGCCTTGATATGATGGAGACCCCAAACAGCCACCCAAACTCCCTTCCCAGGCTCCAGACATGGTAGCGGGAGGTTCCCTCTCCCCAAAGGAGACCCCCCCCATCAAGTTCTTCACAGACATTTAGTTCTTACCATCTAGGATGGGATACCCCTTTCCTGTTCTCCCAAATATCACCAAACCCCCAGCAGATGACACTCCCTAAAGAGGGGTTTTCCTTATTAAGCATTCCACCTGCTTTGGTGGAGGTGGGGGGGCCTTTCTCATTCAAGTCTCCTAATCTCCAAGATCTCCCCTTTCCCCAGCCCCCCCAATCCATTCTGCTTTTACCAGTGGTTGCTCCCCATTCAGAGGTCCCAGGATATAGCGGGGAAAAGAAAGCCTTCTCTTCCCCTATAATGCCCCCCAAGTTTACACGGGGAACCCAGCTCATATTCTAGCAAGCCGTATCTCTAGGCTGGGCACATTGGGAGGGGGTACCGAGGAGAAGACAGAGAGATTGGGGGGGCAGGGAAAGTAAAGGGCAGATTCCCTTCTCTTCCCTCCTCCTACTTCTCCCCCCTCTCCCTCCTCTCCCTTCCAACTCCCAAATTGGGGGCCGGACTGTGAGGCCCTGATTGGCTGGGCAGCGGGTGGCCCGTTCCCCCTCTCAGTGGGGGCTGGATCCCTCCTTCCCTGGGATCCCAGGACAGTATAAAGAGGGGCCCAGCACAGGCATTGTAGCAGACGGGAGTTTCTCCTTGGGGTCTGAGCAGGAGGTACCCAAGAATCTCAGGCCGCGCATGAGTGGACGGTAACCCCCCAACCCCAAGCCCCAAAGAGTCTACATGTCTAGGACCTAGACATGTTCAGCTTTGTGGATGCCCGGCTCCTGCTGCTCTTAGCAGTCACTGCCGTCCTCACCCATGGCCAAGACGAAGAAGACAGTAAGTTGGAAACTTTTTTTGGGGGGGGGGGGGATGCGTGTAAGTGGAGGAGTTCATTTATCAGTGTCTCATTAACACACTTCCTGGGCATTTTCTGCTTGAGCTGGATTGCTCGGGGTGTAGAGGGGAGTCTTCATAGACGAGCGAGAGTTTGAGGCAGTAAGGGATGTATTTTTTGAGGGAAGGGTGACACCCCATCAGAGAGAAGCAGGTTGAAGAGCAAGCTCACAGTGAGTTAGGTGGGTGAGAGAGCTCAAAGAAGACCCCGTGGACAATAGAACAAGTGTTGTTGGGGGCTTTAAAAGGAGGGGAACTGGGGGACAAATGAGGTGTGGGTGGTGGACTAGGATTATGGAACCCAAAATGCAAAAGCCAGCAGGAAGGAATTAAGGATGATTCATAGGAAAAACGCTTTTGCAGACTCTGCAGTCTAGACGCAGTTCCAAGCTCCTGGGATGCTTGGGGGCTGCTGCAAGTGGAGGGGTGGGGTGTGCGAGGGATGGGGGGTTGTGGGGGCAGGAGGAGGAGAAACTTGAGTGGGGCGGGGACAGGGTGGAATTCCAGCGCCCTCTGCTGGCCCCCTGGGGGAGTAGGTTCCTGCGCCTCCCCTTGAGTTCAAGGTAGCGGAACACCACAGCGCATCGCCCGCTTCCGGGGAGGCGGGAGGGAGTGGGGTGGGGAAGGGGGAGTTTGGGCGGGATATCTGGGCAATCCCTCAGGCTCGCTGGGGGCCGAGGGAAACCGTCCTCCCCTTTTATCCCGCCTGAGTCCATTCCCTAGCGCTGCGTGCCACCTCGTGGTGAACCATGGAGTTGCACGCGCGGGGGTTGAGAGGAGGGACTCAAAAGGACTTTTTGCGGAGTTTTCTATTTTTCTTATTGTTTGGTTCAAAATCACTTAAGGACCCAGAAAGAGCTGACTCAGGGAAGTGAGGGTAGGGCGCGACCATTAGGTCTCGCTTTGGAGGTGTCTTTGTATGATGAGAGAAAAGGACCAAAGGGATGAGAAAATCAGGATAGACGTTAGGGCGTGTCTTTTGGCTTGGAGGAGCACAATAGTCTTTTGGGGTGACTCCCTCCCTTGCTTCCCACTTTCATTCGTCCTCCTCCAGACCACTTCTCTTTCTTTCCTCCCATTGTCTTTTCTCTATTCCTCCCCTCTCCACCTGCCCCCTCTGAAGAATCTCTCCCCGTGACCCTCTTCCTTCTTCCCATCCCTACCCAAATCTCCCCCCCCTTCCACACTTGGGGCCTTTTCTGTTCCATTCTCACCACCCTCTCCCCCACCCCCAACTTTTATTTGACTTGGCCTCGCCCCAATGAACTAAGGTCGGAACTGGATGGAACAATTGGCCTAAAGCTTTGTTTAAATTCCTAAACTGGAAAGAATTAGAATGTCTCTGGCCCTGAGCCTTTGCTGTCACTGAGCCCCTGATGAGAAGCAGATGAGTCTTAAGGGTTGGGGGGCGTGGAGATGAACAGATGCTGAGGGTGTAGGAAGTGACAAATCCAATGCTTCCCTGGCTCTGGGGAAGAGGGAGAAAAACGAGCTGGTTGTAGGACCCCTCTGGAGTGCTGGGTAGAAAGGTTCCCCTTCCCCTCCCCCAATCCCCTGTTGACTCAGCCCTTCCAACTTTGCCCCCAGTTCCAGAAGGCACCTGTGTACAGAATGGCATAAAGTACAACAACGGGGAAGTATGGAAACCTGAGACCTGCCAAATCTGTGTCTGCGACAACGGAAGCATCCTGTGCGACGAAATCATCTGTGAAGACGTTTCCAACTGTCCCAACGTCCAGTATAAAGACGATGAGTGCTGCCCCTCCTGCCTTGGTGCCGATGCCGGTATGGCCCTCCCGGCGCTCCATCCCACCAATCAACGCCTGCTGTCCCTTCTCCTCGCTTCTTTCCTGACTTTCCAAGTCATGCAGTGGACCTGCCTCTCTTCTTTCTCTTCCTCCCCGCTCCCTCCCCCATCCTACCCCACTCTTATTCAATCTTCTCTGACCACTAGAGGTCTTGGTTTTTATGGGGACCTGGGGTAGGATTCTAGTCCATCCCTACCCCTCTGCTGTCAGTCACCCTCTGATTCTTTCTCTCTTCCTCCCAATAGCTTCACCATCCTCTCCCGGAGAAACAGGAGCCGAGGTAAAGAATAGTTCTTGGTTTTTTGCCTTACTCATGTATATCCTCCTCCATTGCCCATCCACTTGTCTAACCTTTGTTCCTTTCTTCTTTTTCCTCCAACCTCACAGGGTCCCAAAGGAGATACTGGACCCCGAGGTGAAAGGGTAAATTTTTAAATCTCCTTTGGAAGTTTGGTGGTGGACAGAGGATATGGGGCCTGCTTTGTGGCTCACATATTGGCATTTGCTTTCTTTCCCTGGCAGGGACTCCCAGGCCCACCTGGAAGAGATGGCATCCCAGGACAGCCTGGTCTCCCCGGCCCCCCTGGTCCCCCTGGTCCCCCTGGCCTTGGAGGAGTAAGTATATAATCAGGTCCTTCTTGAAAGGATTTTTCCCCCTACCACCAACTGACCTGACGCTTTCCCTCTCTCTCTCTTTTCCCCCTAGAACTTTGCTCCCCAGATGTCTTATGGCTATGATGAGAAATCAGCTGGCATCTCTGTGCCTGGACCTATGGTAAGCTCACTAGGGCAAAGGGAGGCCAGGAAAGCAATCAATCAATAAACATTTATTAAGCACCTACTATGTGCTAAGCACTGTGCTGAGGACTGGGGATACAAAAAAAGGCAAGTAAGTTTGGAGACCTTGAGAAGGAGTTGGGGCCAGAAGGTCACTCATCTCCATATTTGTTAGGTCTTGTTAGGAGGTAAAGACCTATTTTGGAATTTCAAGAATGGCTAAGGACAACAGAGAACCCATGGGAAATGAAAGATAGTGTTCTATGCCTTGCATTTCCCTTCTAACTGTCTTCATTGTTTCTCTTTTCTCTCCTTAGGGACCCTCTGGTCCTCGTGGTCTCCCAGGGCCCCCTGGTTCACCAGTAAGTATCTGTGGTCTTTCAGTCACTTGAAGATCTTCAGCCTGAGTCTGCTTTGGGATGCCATAGGGAAAGGATAGGGGAGAGGTGCTCAGGATTCTCTTTCTGGGGCATTCAGATATTGTCAGGGGCCCCATGCTGCCTGCCTCTGGCAGGTGAGAAACCGTAAGTAGGATGATGGTGATGCTAATTAGCCTGATGAAGATTATGTTAATTAGCACAAAGTAGACAATTAACAGATAGATGTTGAGTTTGAATGATGGTGGTGAATGAAGAGGATAATGGTGACGGTGCTGACAATGGCAGGGATGAGAATCTTATGGTGATGACGCCCTTCTCATGCTTCCCCAATCTCTTCCTCCTCCAGGGTCCCCAAGGTTTCCAAGGCCCCCCTGGTGAACCCGGAGAGCCTGGAGCTTCAGTAAGTGGTCCTACCAACTCCATCTTCTCTGCCCTTCTCCTTCCTCCCATTCATCCACCATGCAACAAGTATTTCATTCATGTACACATCTTCCCCCACCAGAAAACCCCCGCATGAACATATTTTTAAATGAAGGGTATCTTCATCTTAATAATAATTAATATTTATATAATGCTTTATGTTTGGCAAAGCACTTTACATATTTTATCTCATTTTATCCTCACAACAGCTTTGTGAGGTCAACTCTATAATGACCCCCATTTTATGGATGAGGAAACTGAGATGGAGAGAGGTTAAGTGACTTACCCAGGGCCATACAGATAGTGAGTGTCTGAGGCAGGATTTGAACTCAGTCCTTCCACACTCCACATCCAGGGGTCTCCCTACTGTGCCACCTACTGTCTCTTTTTGCAAACTTTGTCCTCTTCCCTTCAGATACACTCTTGAGGAAGTGTTTACCCATAGGTACCCCCCCCCATCTGCCTTATTCCATTTTTGCATTTTGCACACACTCGTACCAGGATGAGCCTAACCTTCTTTGTGTGTCTTCTAGGGTCCCATGGGTCCCCGAGGTCCTGCTGGTCCTCCTGGCAAGAACGGAGATGATGTAAGTAACCCCTGAGATGCATACTATCCTTTCTCCCTCCTCTTGCCCACCGCAGAGAAGCCTGCATTCCCTTTAATTCAATGCTACACCTCCCATTAGGGGCTCCCTCAAAGGGAGACTGTGTTGAAGGAGAGGCATTCAAAATGGAACATGGATTTCTTCCTGTTGCACAACACCTTTGGGGTCACTTGGGAACTGTCCTTCTCTTTAATCCTCAGGGAGAATTTTCACCTTCAGTATTTCAAGCATAGACTGCTTTCTGTTTTTTGCACAATAGGTCCATAGACCATACCAAGAGGCTTGTAACTAAGCCAGAGAAAATGGCTTGGCCAGGCTTACTACCTCAGAGCAACACAAATTTGTACCCAAGCCTAGGAGACTGGGATGTTAACTATTTAATGATTGGTGCAAATATTTCTAATAAAGGAAGCATTTAAGGCTTTAATTTGCTCCAGAAATAGGGCTAAATGAAATCATATTCATTAAAGCCTGACCCTCAGTCCTTAATAGCTCCAAGAGAACCTGTCATCATTCCAAGCTTCCCCTGATTGACTAGTCCAGTCCAGTTCCTAACTGGTGAGCAATAGTTTGGCATGACAGCAGGAGACTGGGTGCAATGACCCTTAACAGAGGTTCCCCTTGATGACTTCCTTTCTTCCTTTCAGGGTGAAGCTGGCAAACCTGGTCGTCCTGGTGAACGTGGTCCTCCTGGTCCTCAGGTGAGAGAGGCCTTGGGAGAGGCCTAGAACCCAGGCTTTTGAGCCTTCCGGTATTGGGTTCCTTAGCAGAGCCAGTATAATCCTGGAAACTCCCCCTACTGATCGTTGTGAGTCCTACATGGGCTGCCTCTTCTCATGGCTTTTAGATTTTAGTGACTGGAAAGGTGATGGAGCTTAGGATGGGGTTAGGTGTGAAAATAACAATTGCCTTCACCCATTCTGTCTCTGTTCAAGAGATTTACTCCATGAAGGACCCTCCACCTTTTACTTAACAGGGCACCCTTCCATTGTCTTCTGCCTTTATTTCTATTCATCCTTCTGCTCTTTCTCTCCAGGGTGCTCGAGGTCTGCCCGGAACTGCTGGTCTCCCTGGCATGAAGGGACACCGGGTAAGCCTTCTCTTGTCCATTTCAGTCTAAAAAATCTCAAATTAACCCACTCTCAGCCTTCAAGCCGCCAAAGGGCTCTGGTTTGAAGAATTTAGTAAAGGGTCCTCAGAAAGTGAGAGAGATTTAGGTTAGGTATCCAAAAAAAATCTTCCTTTGAGTAGTTTGGATCTTGGAAGGTATTGCTGAGTAAAGAAGTAGAATCATCACTAAAAACATAAATGAGAGAAGGGAAGAATCAGGTATCCTTATGGATGGAATGGTTGACTGTCAATTCAGTCTAGAGTCAGGGGATATGTGCAGTGACCATTTCATAAACAGGTTCCATTCTTACTGGCTTGTGTTCTCATTCCAAGCCTCCAAAAATGAATGTTAACCTGAATGGAGGCTGTGGGATCTACCCTTTTCCCCCCTAGGATTTCACTTTGGTGTCTCTCTTTTTCTATTCTTTTAGGGTTTCAGTGGTTTGGATGGTGCCAAGGGAGACAGTGGTCCTGCTGGTCCTAAGGTAAGAGATCACTTTTTAGGAGTGAATAACAGCTTTCTTTCATCTCTCCCTTTCTTTTGACAAAAAAATTTCATTCTTATCCCTCTGCTTCCTAGGGTGAGCCTGGCAGCCCTGGTGAAAATGGAGCTCCTGGACAAATGGTAGGTGTGCTAGCTCCTTGAAGAGCAGGGGAGACAGAGGGCCCCCAAGATGAGGGTGGCAGGGCTGCAGGAGGTAATCTCTTGGGAGAAAAGAGAGCCCTCCACAGTAGGCTTCTTGAAGACACCTTTGGCATTCTGGGTGCTTATAAAAAGCATAGTTAGGGGTGTCTGGAGAGGTGATGGGGATAGAGAAAACCGCACCCCCCCCTTCACTCTATCTCACTTTGCTTCTCTTGGTTTTCCTCAGGGCCCTCGTGGTCTTCCTGGTGAGAGAGGCCGCCCTGGACCCCCTGGCCCAGCTGTAAGTATCACATGATTCAGACATTCTGGATGCCCTTTGGGCACTGCAGTGACTTTTGGCTGGCCTGAGCAGTCCATAGGCATTAAATATAAGCATAACTGATGTTTCCTCCTTTCTTTTCTTTTCAGGGTGCTCGTGGTAATGATGGTGCAACTGGTGCTGCTGGACCCCCAGTAAGTATGCCCAAAATTCCTTGTGGTGCCACAGAGATTGGGAAAAGGGGGACTTCTTGGGTCAGCTTCTGTCGTCATGGGCAAATGAAGATCGCTTGGGACAGGATTTGGGAGACATAGAGGCTCTTTGTCTCTGGGCCTCTTTAGATACCTTCCCACTCTGGCTGGGAGGGTCTGAGGGCTTCTCTCCTTCTTTCCACTAAGGTCTCCCCTTCTTTTCCAGGGTCCCACTGGTCCTGCTGGTCCCCCTGGTTTCCCTGGTGCTGTTGGTGCTAAGGTGAGAATCCATACATCCTGTACACTTCCTTCAACCTCTTCCTAGACACAAGGGATCCTTAAACAGATAGATCCTCATCCCATCCCCATCCTAGCTGGGCTGCTGGGAGTTGAGAGAGTAGTTTGGAGCTAAATTGGCCAAGGGCCTTGCTTCTCATGGGTCAACAGACAGTGCCCCAATTGAGAATGATCTTTCCCCACTTTGACTCTCCCACCTCACCTTCCTCTGAAGGGAGTCAATGCTACAGGAAAAGAGAAGTCCATGCTTTAGGAATCACCAGCCTAAACATCCCCTGGGAAGTTGTCCCATAGTTTTAGATTTCTGTTTGATGCCCAATCAAATCAAGGCCTTGATTTCCAAATCACTTCCAATCCTAATTCCTGATACTTGATCCTGGATTTACCTGAACATAGATTCCTGATCCAGAGCCTCATTCATATGAAGCAAGAAGAATTCTTCCTCCCCTTCTCCCATCTCTCTGAAAGTCTAGGAACCACAGTAGCTTTTCTCCTTCCCTCCCTTGTCTTTCCTCCCTATAAGAGTGAGCATCAGGTGAAGGTGATAGGAAGGAGGGGGAGGATGCAGGGGGCTGACCCTGGGCATCTGGTTCATGATTCTTTTCCTGGTCCAGGGTGAAGCTGGTCCCCAAGGAGCCCGTGGCTCTGAAGGTCCCCAGGGTGTCCGTGGAGAGCCTGGTCCCCCTGGCCCCGCTGGTGCTGCTGGCCCTGCTGTAAGTAACTGCCTACCTTTGTGCTCTTTGACCTCTGGCCAGCTTCAGAGTTCGTGTACATCACTCATTCCTTCTCTTCTCTTTTTGCTCTAGGGTAACCCTGGTGCTGATGGACAACCTGGTGCCAAAGGTGCCAATGTAAGTATCTTGCAGTACCATTTATTCCGTTCGCAGTGTCCTGCAATGCCCTAGGATGGAGCGTGACCTTCTAGACCAGAGAACTGAGTCTTCCCTTATGTCTCCCATAGGGCGCTCCTGGAATTGCTGGTGCTCCTGGCTTCCCTGGTGCACGTGGTCCTTCTGGACCTCAGGGCCCCAGTGGTGCTCCTGGTCCCAAGGGTAACAGTGTAAGTACCCATCTTTCCTCTGCCACTTCTCCTAATAGCTGGCACTAGAGCTGACTGGCATTTGGTCCAGTCTGTTTTCGGATTACCCAACTGTGCCTGGGTCCAGATCTCCAGAGGATGGGGTCAACTTTGACTTTGGGCTTGAGATTCCTTGTCCTTTCCTTTCCTATCTCCTTCTTTCTTCAGTTCAACCCTTTCTCTTTTCTTTCTTCCCTTTAGGGTGAACCTGGTGCTCCTGGTAACAAAGGCGATGCTGGTGCCAAAGGAGAACCTGTAAGTATTCTTTTCTCTTTTATGCTTCAGTGCATACACATACACACGTGCTTTCATTCATGAATACATACATGGTGGAGTGGCTAGGTTGGTGGACTTGAAGTCATGAAGATCTAGATTCAAACTACGCCTCTGACACTAACTGTAGAACCCCAGCAAGTCACTTCATTTCTCTAAGCTTCGGTTTTCCCATCTGTAACATGGGCGTGATAATACTTATAGCACTTGCCTCCCAGAGCTGGGGTGAGACTCCAATAAGAAAGTGGATATGGAGCATTCCACAAACATTAAAGCAGTTTATAAGCATCAGTTATTATTAGATGTACCAATGTACATCTGAGTACATTCTTACTCAGACCTAACAGGTGAGAGAGGTGTCCTTTGGGGAGAGTTTTGTGCTAGACTTTGAGGAAGATAAAGAGATGAGGTCTTAATGCTCAGGGAACCCCCAACTGATAGAGGAGACATAGTACTTACCCTCAAGTAGCTTCTAGTCGAGAGAGACAGACACAGAAAGACAGAGAGACAGAGACAGACAGAGGGAGAGACACAGAGAAAGAGAGATTTTTGCCCTAAGGAAACTCCCAGTCTGATAAGGAAGATGAGAAACTCCCAGAACACACACTTGGAGTCAGAGAAAAGGGCATGTTTGTCAGCTGAAAAGAGCTCAATCTCTCCCCAAACTTAGTGCTTGGAACTGAGCATTCACAAGTAACTTTCCTCACCTTCCACTCATTGTCTAGGGCCCCGTTGGTGTTCAAGGACCCCCTGGCCCTGCAGGTGAGGAAGGCAAGAGAGGATCCCGTGGTGAACCTGGACCTACTGGTCTGCCCGGCCCCGCTGGTGAACGAGTAAGTGGCTGCTTCCACTCTCCTTTTCTCTGATTTCTTCCCAATTTCAACCAGCCCCTGGCATCTTGCCCAGTGGGCATTCTGCATCCTTCTCAGGCCCTTTGGGACATCCTTTAGTCTCATGGGTACCTTCTACCTCAGCCCTGGCATAACATTTCCTCCTGAGTGGGTAAAGGCCTTGCCTGGCAGGGGAGGGCATCCATACCTTCTACCACCCTGTTTTTCTTATTCTTAGCTCTAACTCATCATGTTCTCTCCCCCATAGGGTGGTCCTGGAAGCCGTGGTTTCCCTGGCGCTGATGGTGTTGCTGGTCCTAAGGTGATTTCCTTCTAATTGTTTCTATCTTCTTGGCAGGCACAATCACAGGAATATCTTGGTTTGGGGTGTGGGGGCGGGGGGTGGGTAGAGGGAGGGATTAACTGCCATTAATTTGCTGATCCTTTCCCATTCTGTGTCCAATTCAAATTTAATCACATCAGCAAACACATATTTGGCCTTTACAACATGCAAGGCATTGAATCAGGTGCTGGAGGCATCTTTCTTAGGGTAAAAGGCCTCCCAGTGGCTCCCTATAAAGGACAGGCCTGGGGCACAGCTCACCAAAAAAGAAGTCCTGCATCTCCTTGCAGACAGCCTTCTTGGCCTTAATGAGATACCTTTATGTTCCCATCCCCTTGCAGATAATCAGCTTTTTCTGGTGGTAGATAGCAGGCCTTGACTCCCCTACTCTGGCCAGGGAAAGGTGAGAAAGCCATTGGTTCTGGGACCTTGACTCTTCTGTGTTCCTTGCTAGGGTGCTCCCGGTGAACGTGGTGCTCCCGGCCCCGCTGGCCCCAAAGGATCTCCTGGTGAATCTGGTCGCCCCGGTGAGGCTGGTCTGCCCGGTGCCAAGGTGAGATGGTAGAGAGACCCAGGACAGCCTCTCTCTGAGATGGGGTATCACTAAGTGAAGAGGGAGGGGGACCTTCTAGAGAACACTACATGGCATGGCAGAAATAATTCCGGGGCAGTGCCACTCTGGTGTGCATTTTGAGATCAGCCCAAGTTGGCAGTCAGTCTTATGGCCTAGCCATCCTCCCAAATCTTCCACGTGGCTGTTTTCCTTCCTTACCTGTCACCCTTCCTCTGCCCATCCATGCCATTTCAGCCTCCCTCCCTCAGAAGAGACAAGTACAATTAACATGGGGGTGGGGGTGGAAATCTACAGAAAAGGGGATCCCTTCTCTTCTGTCTCACTGTTGTCTGTTTTCCTTCTTAGGGTCTGACTGGAAGCCCTGGCAGCCCTGGTCCTGATGGCAAAACTGGTCCTCCCGTAAGTACTGCCCTCCTCTACCTTGGCCCTGCCTGCCCTCCTGTCCTTGCCTCCGGCCCTCTGTCCTCAACTCTCTTTCCTTGTTGTCCATCCTTAGGGCCCCGCTGGACAAGATGGTCGCCCTGGACCTCCAGGCCCTCCTGGTGCCCGTGGTCAAGCTGGTGTAATGGGATTCCCTGGACCCAAGGGTGCTGCTGTAAGTATCCCCTCTTCTGACCTTGCCTTCTTCCTTCCCCCTCCAGCCAGGAGTGGGGAAGACAGTGTGTTCTGAGGGAAAGGGCCCTGGATTTGAAAATGGAAGATCTGCATTCTAGCCCAGCTCCGCCAATAACTTACTGCGCCAACTTGGACAGGTCAATTTCTCTTTCTGTGCCTTAGTCTCCCCATCTATAAAATAATCTCTAAGATCCAATGCAGCTCTTACATTCTATAAGTCCATAATGATAACCCATAGTTCTGATAAATAAATGGGGATGAGGTGGAAGCAGGCTCTATGCAGTGTACTTTAAGGATCTCCCATCCCTGTCCTCAAGGAACTTGCATTCTGGATATCTGTATAGAGGATTTTGGCAGAGAGGGATGTTTTATGGTTGAAGGATCTGGGATCTGAGTGTGGAGGAAAATGTCCTCAGGAGAGAGGAAGAGGAAGGAAAAATAAAGGGTGAAGAGGAAGAGAAGGGGAAGGGAAAAAAGAGAGGAAAGACAAGAAGGAAAAAAGGAGATTGAAGGAATGAAGGGCAGGAGATGGTGACAAGATCCTTGGATGGAAGTAAGGAGTGCTGAGGCCTAGGCCTTGCTCCAGCCTTCTCTTTAACCCACTTTGAAAAAAATCACTTCTGCTTTTTGCACCTCAGTTTCCTTTCCCATTTTTGTAATAAGGAGAAAATCCTTTCTGCCCTTCCATTTTGGCAGGGTTTCTGAGAGATTTTAAATGAGATATAATGAAAGTCCTCTTAAAGCTAATTTATGATGGAATTCTCTGGCCCTCCCCTGACTCCTCTGTAGGAAGGAAGAAAGCAAGCAAGCAGGAAATTATTAAGCACCTACTAAGTGCCAGGCATTGAGCTAAGCACTTCACAGCTAGTAAATGTCTGGGGCTGCATCTGAAGTCAGGTTTTCCTAACTCCAGGACCCCTGACTTTATCCATTGTGCTACCTAGCTGCCTCTAAAATTGAGGTTTGAGGGAGGGATGCAGATCATAGATTTAGAGCTGGAAGGGACCTCCCCCCTTCACCTTACAGACAAGGAAACTGAGGCCCAGAGAGGTTAAGAAATTCGCCTGGTGGTAAATGGGGGAAGTGAGATTCACAGCCAGCCTCTGGCTCCCACTCCATTACTGCCCACAATCCTAGGCTAAGAAGAATGCTTGGGAGGGTTATGGTGATGGTGAAATGAACCCCTTGGGAATGGTGAGGTTGGAAGATGGAGGGAGATCCAGGATAAAGCTGGGGCAGCCAGTTTTCTTAAGCACTTCCTGGGTCTTGTTCCCAGAACCCGTAGTATTTGAAAAAGGGGAGGAAGCAAAAGTATTTAAATTGTCCCTTGATAAGAGCTGGAAGCTGTTGGCAAGTATATGATTTCTCTGGGACACCAAGTGGAATAATTTAATTGCAAAGCTGAATTCAGTAATATTTTCAATCATTGCCTATGCTATCAACTGCCATTAAAAAACAAACAAACAAACAAAAAAAAACAAAACAACAAGCCTGTCAAAGAACAATCCCTAAGACAAAAGGGGGGCAGCATTGATGATCTGGAAAATGTCATGGGTCTGGGGGGCCCTGAGGTCATTCTCCTCTGGGCGCCTTGGGGAAGTTTCTGATTTCTGTTACCCTAACTCTAACCCAAGGTTTTCTTTCCTAGGGAGAACCTGGCAAGGCTGGAGAAAGAGGTGTTCCTGGACCCCCTGGTGCTGTGGTAGGTGTTCTGTCCATTCCCTTTTCCCCTCAGTGCCCAATCACCTTCTTAGTGACCCTCATCTTAGTGCTACTCCCCAGCACATTGGGAGACAACTGGCCTTCAGCATCAGTAGCCATGGCAACAGGGGCTGGACTCTGAGCCTTCAGCTCTAAACTGCTGCATATGGTTTAGGGGAAGAGCTCAGGAAGCTCCTGGCTTCCTTCAGATCAGTCCCCTTCCTTCACTCCCCAAACTCTCCCATCTGAAATCTAAGCTTCCCCCACTGACCCTCTAATCCCGAACTCTGTTCTCTCTCTCCAGGGCGCTGCTGGAAAAGATGGAGAAGCTGGTGCTCAGGGTCCTCCTGGCCCTGCTGTGAGTGTCCCCTCCTGGGAGGACTGGCTTAGGGGTGGGGGCCAAGGTGAAGACTGTGGAGGCGGGCTGCCTGCCTCTTTCCCATTGGCACCACCTGATCCCAGCCTTCCTCTTGGCTTTTCTGAACACAGGGCCCCGCTGGTGAGAGAGGTGAACAGGGTCCTGCTGGCTCCCCTGGATTCCAGGTGAGGAGGCAGAGAATCTTGGGAATTGGGGGAGGAATGTGGGGAATAATTCTATGCTCTCTTCTGGATTCTCAACTCTTCCTCTCTTGCCCATTCCCCACAGGGTCTCCCCGGTCCTGCTGGCCCTCCTGGTGAAGCAGGCAAACCCGGTGAACAGGTAAGTGAGCTTCCCAGAGGAAAGGGAGGGGAATGCTCGAGAATGTCTAATTTCCTCCCCCCCAGGGCTCTTGAGGTAGCACAAGGCTAGCGGTACCTCTGCATGAGACAGTTTGGGAGAGGACAGTGGCTAGCTAGCTTCACTTTCTTAGCTGATTTATAAAAATTCTCACTTCCCTTCCCCCCCCCCTTTCACAATGACTTCTGCATTCTAGCATTGGGAGTTTGATCTTTTCGTCTCCTCCCATCCCCCAACTCTTACGCCATTACTGGGTCTGACACCTCCCAAGAGTGTCCAGGAAGCAGGACATAAGAGGTTGGGGATGGAGCTGCAGGGCAAGGAAGCCATGTATTAGTGCTGGGCCGACTGAGATCACATCGTAATTACCAATCACCCTTTCAGACAAAGCCCAGGAACAGGGCATTAATTACAAACAAGAATGTAGGTCTGCAATCTGAAGTAAAGGGGAGAGACATATTTTATCTCCCATGTCTAGTGCAATGCCTGCCTGATATGAAGGGAGTCCCTAAAAATAAATCGAGCAAGTAAATGAATGAATGAATAAATGAACGAATGAGTGAATGAATTTATACTTGACCATAGGTCCCTAATGCCTTACTCTCTTCTCTCCCCTCACCCTGACTCTGACTTTTTTTCTTCTCTCCCTCCCCAATAGGGTGTTCCTGGAGATGCTGGTGCCCCCGGCCCCTCCGGTTCAAGAGTAAGTTGGCCCTTTCTCTCAGTCCTCTCCAGTTCTTTATCTTTTGCAGTGGTCTTTCCCATGGCACCATCACTTATCCTATCTCTTCCTTTCTAGGGTGAGAGAGGTTTCCCTGGAGAACGTGGTGTCCAAGGTCCTCCCGGCCCTCAGGGTCCTCGTGGTGCCAATGGTGCTCCTGGAAATGATGGTGCTAAGGTGAGGAACAGGTTGGAGAGGATGGGGTCAGTGAGTGGGGTGGGAAGCTTGACCCACTCTCCAGGGAGGGCATGGGGTCTTCCTTTTAGCCTCAAGTCTGATAGATGGAAAGTAGCTGTGGAGCATCTACGTTAAGCTTGGGCTCTTGCCCTTCAGTTCATCATCAGCCAGTGTCTTGCCTTTGACGTCATGCGGCCAAATGGAAGGGCTATAAGTTCTCCAGTGTGTAACTAACCCTGCTCCTCTTGGTTGGAATATAGGGTGATGCTGGTGCTCCTGGTGCTCCCGGTGGCCAAGGGCCCCCTGGTCTGCAGGGAATGCCCGGTGAACGTGGTGCAGCAGGTCTTCCCGGTGCCAAGGGTGACAGAGTGAGTCCATCCCCTGCCCAATTCCACCCCTACTCCCCTACCAAGCCCTTTTATTAGCTTCTGGATGTATATCATTGGGATATTGACTTGGGATATTGATTGGGATTACAACTTGATCTTTTCCTTCTGCTTACTTTTCTGGGCTTCCTGAACTTCTCTCTTTCCCTCATTTTATTTCTCATCAAATGCTTCACCTCTACTCTGCTGTCCCTACCCAGAGTCCTCTCTGCTGCTGAAAGGCCTCAAATTATCTCCCTAGATCACTAAGGAGATGAGAGTGACTTGCCCGGGGTCACAGAGCTAATCTATGTGGACTTGAACCCAAGTCTTCCTGGTTTCAATACAAGCCCCTTACTGTTGAGGAGAGAGGGTCTCAAATCTCCCTGGATCACTCAGTAGATAAGAGGCTGAGAAAGCCTCTGAAATGTGTCCTGTGATGAGGAACCCTCTTATCTGGAAAGTTTAACGGTTAGATCCAGAGTTTTTCCTGGGTCTGAATGATAGTTTCAGCTTCATAGAGTTGGAAACCCTGCTTATAGAGAAGAAATTACTGTCTCTAATCTGCTCTGAAAAGCCTTTGGTTTCTTAATTTCATCAATCTATTTCCTTAAATCCTTTCTCTAAAATGATCTCTTGTTTTTCCCTGTATTATGGGGATGAGCAAAGTGAGGAGAGGGGGCTGGGGAGTCCCTCTCTGGTATCTTGTCTCCAGGCTTCGTTTGTTTCCATCATGACAACTCTCTTTTTGGCTTTCATGCACATGCCCCCTATAGGAATGCTCGCAGGTGCCATTTTGACCCTGGACCCGGCACCCTATCTTGGCTGAAACAAGGTTCTTGTCTTTTCTGTCTCTAGGGTGATGCTGGCCCCAAAGGTGCTGACGGTGCTCCCGGCAAAGATGGTGTCCGTGGTCTGACTGGTCCCATTGGTCCCCCTGGCCCCGCTGGTCCTTCTGGTGACAAGGTAAAAATAGCCATTCCCCTTTCCAACTTTTCTCTGAAATAGATTGCGGTTGCTGGAGCATTCTGGTGCCCCACACAGTTCTGCTGCTCCCCTCCCTCACAGGAGGAGAGAATAAGGATGGGACCTGTGATTTCAGTGATATAAGGAATCCCTGGAACAGTAAAGTCCCTTTTCCAGTGCAGGTCAGGGCTAAGTTAATTGGAGAACTGAGTACTGTCCCAGGGTCAGGTCCCACAGCCAGAGTGTGTCAGAAGTGGACCTTGAACCCCTATGCCCCCAGACCCAAGGCTGGTTCTCTTTTCACTGTATCACAGTGCCTCACAGTATGACATGAAGATGAATTTTCCTCTTGTGTGGGGGTACTGGACCCCAGGAATCATTGGATTTTTGAGTTGCAAAGAATGGTAGACACCATCTCATCCCATGCCCACATTTTACTGATGAGAAAAGCAAAATTCAGAGAAGTAAATTGATTTATGCTAAGGTTATTCAGGTGCAAGTGTCAGAACTGGGTTTTGAACCATCTTCTGACCCTAGCTCCAGAGTTTTTAACTACACTGGCTAGCCTGGAGGGTGAAGGCATTCTAATCACTGGGCATCAGACGATGCTAATGACCTTGCATAAGGGGAAGGAGTGGTTAATAACAGGGCATGGGATTTCTTGAGATGGGCGTGGGGGGAAGAAGCAGAGCTAAGCTGCTATTGGCCAGGAAGAAGGAAGACTGGGCAGTGAGGATCTTATAAAAGCCGAAGGGCAGGAGAGAAGAGATCTGACAAGTAGGTGGGTATAGAGAATTAGACATGTGTGCGGGGAAATCCAGAAGCTACCATGGTCCCAAAGAAGAGCTTTCCATCTCCTGGAATCCTGCTGAAGGACCTATGGGTGTAGGGTGATACCAGCCTACAGTCAACAGAATATATCCATTGAGAGCACCTCCTTGCTCTCCTGTTCCTGCCTGTTCCTTATCTCCCTTTTGCCTTCCAGGGTGAATCTGGTCCCAGCGGCCCTGTTGGTCCCACTGGAGCTCGTGGTGCTCCTGTAAGTATTTTTTCCTATTATTTGGGAGATTTCCTTCGCCTCCCCACCACTCTCTACAGCCCATTGAGACCCCTCACCTTACGCCTTCACTCCCTCCCTCCTTACCCTCCATGTCTCTCCAGGGACTCTTCTTTCTAGGACTCCCCCACTTCTCTCCACTCCACTGTCGCCTCTCACCCTGCATCTCTGAATTCTCATTTGCAAACATCTCTCTCTCATCTTCCTCTTTCATTGTCTCACGCCCTCTCCTTTCAAGGTTTCCTTTCTGACTATTTCTCTCTTTCCTTCTATTTTAGGGAGAGCGTGGTGAGACTGGCCCCCCTGGCCCTGCTGGCTTTGCTGGTCCTCCCGTAAGTACCAAGCCCCTGTCTCACTTCCCATCCCCAGTGGGATCCAGGCATCTCATGCATGCTTAAGCCTGGGACAAAGAATGGGGACTCCCCCAAAATGAAAAGGGATCAGGAATGATGGGAAGAGACTTCTATTTCTTGTTGGTAGGAGTGGGTGTTGCTGGTCTTAAGGATCCCTGTAATAGGAATGTGTGTAAAGTCTAATGCCCTATCTCCTTCTGTAGCCCCATGTTTCCACAGCTCTGCTCCCCTGTTCACCTCTCTTTGTTTCCCTCTTCCAGGGTGCTGATGGTCAACCTGGTGCTAAAGGTGAACCTGGTGATGCTGGTGCCAAAGGTGATGCTGGTCCCCCTGGCCCTGCTGGACCTACTGGTGCCCCTGGCCCTGCTGTGAGTATTTCATTAGTCCATGGTGACCCTTCCCATGAGTTCTCCGCACAACTGATCTCTACAACTGTGACATCTTCCTTTTACTCTCCTCCAGGGTAATGTTGGTGCTCCTGGACCTAAAGGTGCCCGTGGCAGCGCTGGCCCTCCTGTAAGTATCACCCACCACCCAGGTCTACCTCCAGCCCCTACCAGGGACACACTCAGGCACAGAAATCTCACCTTGGAGCCAGTCCAAAGACTAGATACAGAACCTGAAACTCTGAGAATTGGAACCAATAAGGACACTTGGCAGAGTGACCCTCCCTCACTCTTAAGTAAATTGCCCCCCTCCCCTCCAAGGGTATTACAGAGGAAAGAACACTGCACTTGATGTTAGGAGACCTGAATTAGAGTTGAAGTTATTTTATTTGATCTCCCTGAGCCTTAGTACCCTCATCTATAAAATGGGGAGAATATTTTTCTACCTCCATCCCAGTATTCTGAGGGAGATAGTTTATAAATCTTAGAGTTACTAAAATAAGGCTTATTAACTATCCTTCTCATCTAGCTCTTAGGGTTCCCCTATCCTAGGGCACAGAGTGAGTCTGGGGCATATCCCACAGAGGAGCCTGTCCTCTACCCCTGACATCCTTCTCCCTCCCCTACTGCCCACCTGGACTACTCTTCATATCTCTGATGCCTCCTTTTAATTTTGCCTTGTAGGGTGCTACTGGTTTCCCTGGTGCTGCTGGAAGAGTTGGTCCCCCTGGCCCCTCTGTAAGTACCCACTGGAAGAATTTGGTGAAGGGGGTCCTGATCAATGCTGTTAGGAGGGGTCTAGAATGAAATAGTTGGGGGTAGCTGATCTCAGCAATCAGGATGGAGAACAAGTGAGTGGGGAGGAGGCTAGGACAGAGGGACTCATAGCTATGCAACTGTGTCCCCCTTGCATGAGCCCTTGGTGGCCCAGTAACTGCCTTCTTCTCTGCCTCCCACCCAATGTGCCGGTCATGGTGAGGGTATACCAGGTCTCAGCAGACAACCTCAGAGTTTAAGAAGGGCCCCAGCCTTTTTCTTCCTGACCACTTTTCCTGCCACTTAGGGTAACACTGGACCCCCTGGACCTCCTGGCCCTGCTGGCAAAGAAGGCGGCAAAGGCCCCCGTGGTGAGACTGGCCCTATTGGACGTCCTGGTGAAGTCGGACCTGCTGGTCCCCCTGGCCCAAGTGGAGAGAAAGGATCTCCTGGTGCTGATGGCCCTGCTGTAAGTCCTGAGCTCCCTGGTCTCTTCCAGTAGCTCCTAGAAACCTCCCAGGAATAGAATGGCCTCTTCTGGAACCAATATACCTTATGCTCAGGCCTGTCAGCTAAGGGCTTCTGATAACTCCTAGGTGGTAACTGCTCAGAAATCACCATAAAAATGATCATAGGGAACTGTATACAATGCTTCCCCCCCTCTTAAGCAGGGGTGTGACCCACAACTTCTTATCAAATAAGCTGATGTGTGTAAAGTGCTTTGCTAGCTTCAGCTTAGTATTATGACCATTATTTTCCCTATCCCATCAGCTCCCAAATCAGGGAGTCTTTTCAGCCTTCTCTCAACCTCACCTGTCATCCCAAAGAAGAATATTATTGCCAGCAAGCTTGGAGAGGTCAGGCCCCTTCGTGCCCCTTTGCTGGACAGTGTCCTGGGGCAGAAATTGGCTTAATTCACCACCCAACAAGACTCAGGAGATCTGAGGTGTGAATGAATCCAAGTCAAGTTCCCTCCCTGTACTCCTCCCTTCCTCAACCTGCCCCTTGTCACTTCTTCCTTTGCCTCCTTCAGGGTGCCCCTGGTACTCCCGGACCTCAAGGTATTTCTGGACAGCGTGGTGTGGTGGGTCTGCCTGGACAGAGAGGAGAAAGAGGCTTCCCTGGTCTTCCTGGTCCCTCTGTGAGTATCCCCTGCTTTTCCCTCTGGGAAATCTCAATAACATGAGAGATTTGGGAGGGAGCAGGTAGTGATGGGAACAGGAGAGATGCAGGAAGAGGAACGGGGGAGACACTTAGAGGAGAGTGGGTGTGACCATTGAGGACAGATCGAATCCCTGGGAGAAAAGTTCTTCTCATCCCTTTTCTGACCTGGCCCTTCCCTGTATTTAGGGTGAACCCGGAAAACAAGGTCCTTCTGGAGTAAGTGGAGAACGTGGCCCCCCCGGCCCTGCTGGACCCCCCGGATTGGCTGGACCCCCTGGTGAATCTGGACGTGAGGTGAGGAAGAAAGCTCTTTGGGGCAGAACTCCCAGTAGCCCCTGCATTGGCTGCTGACCTGCATTAGCCCAGCTTGTATGCCTTTCTGGCCTGGGCTGATGGTGTTCTCCTCTCCCCCTTCAGGGCTCTCCTGGTGCTGAAGGCTCCCCTGGTCGTGATGGCGCTCCAGGCCCCAAGGTGAGCAGAACCCCCCTGACAAATCTGTTTCTCTTGCACGCTCTTCAGCAGCACTGACCCTGCCCTTACTCCTCTCCCTTTTCCTGTTCCTCCCCTTTAGGGTGACCGTGGTGAGGTTGGTCCTGCTGGCCCCCCTGGTGCCCCTGGTGCTCCTGGTGCTCCTGGCCCCGTGGGTCCTGCTGGAAAGGCTGGAGATCGTGGAGAGACTGTAAGTGACTGTTCCTCAGCACTTGATGAAATTAGGGCAAGCTCTTGGGAGCTTATCGGGAGACTTTATGTTGACTTTACTTAGCTGAAATGGAGTGGGGTGGAGAGGTCAAGGGGGAGACTCTCTAGGAAGAAAGATGGGTTTGTGGGACAGTCATCTCCCTATAATAAGCTCCATAGGCTTATGACTCCCTGGATTTCCCAGGAAATGGGAGCTACACTGGAGGGAGAGGGAGCAGGGTCACCTTCTAGCCAGCTTCTCTCAGAGCTGAGACTTGTCCCTAAAAATCTTTCCTCCTGCCAAGTAGAGCACAGGAGTCCTGGGGGAGGGATTTCCTCAAGATCGGGGATGTTGGGGAAGAGGTGGACAGATTGGCAAGGAGAATGATTAGAAACTGAGGGTAGTGCCATGGTAGAGGGTATGGGGCTGATCTGAGAGGGAGATGGAAAAGCTAGAGGCCAGGGCAGGGGAGTATATTTAAACTTGTGGAGTAGAATAGAATGGGCGATTCATGGAAAGAGGGTTCACAGCTCCTGGGGAGCTGTACAAACTTGGGGACCCCTGAGTCAGGCTGGTTCTACGATATCTCATTGGCTCTCTTTCTCTCTCCATCCCTTTAGGGTCCTTCTGGTCCTGCTGGTCCCGTTGGTCCCACTGGTGCCCGTGGCCCCGCTGTGAGTCTTCCATCCTCATCCCCTCAAATGCCACTGTAAACAATGACCCCTGCCCATCTGGGTGCTTGAGAGCCCTTCACCTGTTTGAATGTCACTTCTCTCCTCTTTTAGGGACCCCAAGGCCCCCGAGGTGACAAGGGTGAGACTGGCGAACAGGGTGACAGAGGCATAAAAGGTCACAGAGGCTTCTCTGGTCTCCAGGGTCCCCCTGGTCCTCCTGTAAGTATCTCTTTTTCTGTCCCCTTCCCTTTCCATGGTCCTCTCCCACCATCTTCCCTTGAAATGTTGTATCAATGTAAACATTCCTCAGTTTCATAGACTGGAACAATTCATTAGCCTTTCTAGATTGATAGTGTGGACAGGAATTAGCTGCGTTGTCTTTGGGTTAGAAAAATATAGGGAAGGGGAAATTATTCTACCAATCAGTAAATATTTATTAAGCACCTACTGTGTGCCAGGTACTGTGCTAAGCACTGGGCTACAAAAAGATTCAAAAGATAGTCTCTGGACTCAGAGAGCTCTAATGGGAGAAGACAACATGGATGAAGGATTAGGGGGGTGGGAATGTCTTAGACTAGAGAGACCTTTGGCCCAGATTTCTAGTTTCCTGGGCCTGAGAACAGGGTTGGGTCACTCCTGGTATCTACCCCCCCTCCCCCTTCTCTCATCAACATCACTTAATCCAGCCTGAGTTCTGACTCATCTTTGTCTCCTTCAAGGGCTCTCCTGGTGAACAAGGTCCTTCTGGAGCTTCTGGTCCTGCTGGCCCCCGAGTAAGTAACTTCTTTCTTTTCTCCCTAGTACCCATCCCTTGTCCCACCCAGGTTCCCTCTGAGGTCTTACACCAGGAGACTTGGGTATCTGAGCAATGGAGGTGCAGTAGGGGGGTGAGGGGACAGAGCAAATGCCAGTGTTGATTCCCAAGACCAATCGTCCTTGGGATTCAGTCTCCCTCCCCCATTCCTTCCTCTTGTTTCTTGGCCCCGCTACGATGGAACAGTGACTCATCTTGGCATGTATGCTGGTGAGAGAGAGAGATCAGACCCAGTTGTCTGATATTTCTCAGTGGGGGCTATGTTGTCAGAACTGTTTATTGTTGGTTTTAGAGTTGGATTGTTTGACTTGGATTATGTGATCTTGGTGCAGAGTTTGTTCATTCTGAGGTTGTGTGGTTAGGTTGGATCTGGCCTGGAGCTGGGTTGCCAAGCCTTGGAAAATGTCGATCTAATCCACTATTTCTTGTGTCCTCTCTCAGGGTCCCCCTGGCTCTGCTGGTGCTGCTGGAAAAGATGGACTCAATGGTCTTCCTGGCCCCATTGGCCCTCCTGGTCCCCGTGGTCGTACTGGAGATGCTGGTCCCGCTGTATGTACCCCTATCTCCTTAGCTGACCCCCCACTCTAGGCTTACCTGGTGCTCCAAGCCCAAGAACCCAGGCCTTCACCAACCTTTGCTCTTCTCTGCATAGGGTCCCCCTGGACCTCCTGGGCCCCCTGGTCCTCCTGGTCCCCCCAGTGGTGGCTTCGACTTCAGCTTCCTGCCCCAGCCACCCCAGGAGAAGGCTCATGACTCTGGCCGCTATTACCGGGCTGATGATGCCAACGTCCGTGACCGTGACCTCGAGGTAGACACCACCCTCAAGAGCCTGACTCAGCAGATTGAGAACATCCGAAGCCCCGAGGGTACTCGCAAGAACCCTGCCCGCACCTGCAGAGACCTCAGGATGTGCCACTCAGACTGGAAGAGCGGTGAGGACCTTCCCCAGCCCTCGTTGGGGGTCTCCAACTCCTCCTGTGTCCTCCTTCCCAACTACTCCTTCCCCTTTGCTGCCCAGCCCACTCCCACAAGAGAGGACTTTGCTGGGACTAGGGGCCAAGCAATTTCCTTTCCTTCCTTTCTTCCTTGGTATCACTCCCAGCATGGCACCCAACACCAGACCCCCACCTCCCTGACTCTCTCTATTTCTTCTCTATCCTATTTCAGGAGAGTACTGGATTGATCCCAACCAAGGCTGCAACCTGGATGCCATCAAGGTCTTCTGCAACATGGAAACTGGAGAAACCTGTGTGTACCCCACCCAACCCAAAGTGGCTCAGAAGACCTGGTACATTAACAAGAACCCCAAGGAGAAGAAGCACGTCTGGTTTGGCGAGAGCATGACCGATGGATTCCAGGTGAGGCACAGGGAAGGGGAGAAGGAAGGTGGATTGATCTAGACCGTAGAAGGAAGGGTCTAGGGGTAGATAATAACACTCCCCAGGATAGGGATGAGGCCTTAAGGAGTGTTATTGAGATGGGGGAGATGAGGAAACAGCAAGGAATAGAGGTGGCTATCGATGGGAAAGGTAGGAGAGGTCAGAGGTGGACTATACCAATACCCCTTAGAGTGGAGGCCAGGAGGCCTGGGTTCTAGCTGAAGCATTATCATAAATAGACTGTGTGGCCTTGGCAAGTTCCCTCTTTGGGAACTTTGGGCCTATTTCCTCCTCTGTAAAGTGAAGATTAGATGGTCTTCCAGCTCTCATACACAGTATCTAGCCTTATGATTCCGGGTTCAGCATGCAGAGGATAGATTAAGGGGGGACAGTCGAGAATTGAGAGGGCAGGGGACAGAGGCTGGACTCCATCTTCTCCTTTCCACTACAGTTCGAGTATGGCGGTGAGGGCTCCGACCCTGCTGATGTGGCTATTCAGATGACCTTCCTTCGCCTGATGGCCACTGAGGCCTCCCAGAACATCACCTATCACTGCAAGAACAGCGTGGCCTACATGGACCAGCAGACTGGCAACCTCAAGAAGGCTCTGCTTCTCCAAGGCTCCAATGAAATCGAGATCCGGGCTGAAGGCAACAGCCGATTCACCTATGGAGTCACCGAGGACGGCTGCACGGTGAGCCCCTGTCCCTTCCCTCTCTGCCGCCATTGTAAACTAAACCCCAAGGTTGCCATGGAGGCCTTGAGTTGGTATTCTTTGCTGTGTGCTCTTGGGCAAGTCTATAACCTCTCTGGGTTTTGTTTTTAGCCCAGGGCTCTAGGCAAATGGGTTGGGATAGAGACTGGACCTGGGAATTTCAATGGTTTTGGGAACTCCCCCCACCAATACAGTCCAACACATACTCTGCGGCCTAGAGGTTTGCCTAGAGCACTGAGAGGCTGTAACTTGTCCAGGGCTACCAGCTAGTACGTGTCAGAAGCAGGACTCCAACCTGGGTCTTCCTGGCTTTGAGACCAGTTAGCTAGTAAATCCTCTTTCCCCTCCCTCCATCTGTCAAAAGCTGATAGGTCACAGAAATAGGTCAGAAGTGGGCTTTTTAGATGGTACCTGTGGTCAATTGTGCAGACCCCTGAGACCTGGGATTTTGAAGAGACTTGCTGACCCCCTTCCCCCTTCCCCTACCCTACTACTCCCTATAACTTCACTGGGTCACTCCTACAGGACAACAGCTAATTCCTTTTGCCCCTCTTTCCCTTTCCTAAAGAGTCACACCGGAAACTGGGGCAAGACAGTCATCGAATACAAGACCACCAAAACCTCCCGCCTGCCCATCATTGATGTGGCTCCCATGGACGTTGGCGCTCCCAACCAGGAATTTGGCTTCGACATTGGTCCCGTCTGCTTCCTGTAAACTCTCCCCATTCCCAACCGGCTCCCTCCCACCCATCTTCCTTCCCTCTGACCCCAGAAGAAAACAAAAACAACCCAACAGAACAAAAAAAAGTCAAAAAAAGGAGAAAATTTCACATGAACTTTGGAAATTTTTTTTTTCCTTTCCGTTCATCTCTCAAAACTTAGTTTTCACCTCTGAGAAACCAAATCTGACCCAAAAAAACAAAGCTAAATCAAAAGCATTAAATCTTACAAAAAAAGAATAAATAAATAACTTTTTAAAAAAAAAGGAAACTTGGTCCACTTGCTTGAAGACCGATGTGGGGGTAAGTCTTTTTGAGCCCTCTGGGCTTACAGATGCCCCAGCTTTTGCCATTCTGTTCCCTTCTCCACCTCTTCCCCTTGGGGACTTCTCCCCCACAGCCTCCCTTCAATGCAAGTCTCCCCTGCGTCCCAGGAAATGCTGGGGCAGGCCGTGGTCTTCCTGGCAACAAGAGAACAGATGCTCCAACACCAAGTGTCTTCGGCCTTACCCCACCCTCTCTCCATTCCAGCCCCCTACTTCCCTAACCCTCCCCTTCAAGGAGGGGATGGGGAGATGGGGTTCCCAGACTCAGCTTCTCTGCTGGTCTCTTTTCTCAATACCACTGCAAAGGAAGATGTACTATCTGAATGCAAGCCTCTGTACTGCACCCCTCTGTTTGAGAGGAGGAGTGTGTGCGAGGGACCCCACTTGAGGGGGACTTATTGGGCCTGGAGCTGTCCTATGAGATTTTTCCCCCCTGCCAAGTTTAGAGGAGAATTGGAAAGGGGTAGGGGTGGAGGGACAGTAAAGTGGAACCAGCTGATTTGGGAGTCCCCACCCCCAACCCCTCCAGGCACCTTCCAAACCTGCCTCTCACACACAGGCAATGGGGCTGGGTCTGAGAAATTGTTCATTCCATGTATATTTCTGTTGTTGAAAGACTACCTCGTACTTGTCTTTTTTCATGCCAGCCAGGGCAACATTGTGGGGGCTTGGAATGGGGGACCTAGGGTGGAGAGGGGATACTCCTCCTCCTTCTGGGGCTCCCCCTACTTTAATCAAAGGTGCTAAGTTTGCGTTTCCTTTCCTCCTAGACGTGCTGGGGCTAGGAAAACCAGGCAAGAATAGACAGCCACCTGGTTTTCCAAACTGGGGGTGGGGTAGGGGATTGGGGATCACTGGTGCTATAGAAATTGAGACCTCCCCCCACATGCCAAAGAGTGTTCCCTTTCTGTTTTACGGTCTTTTTTTTCAAAGCTTTTTTTTTTTTTTCATTTGTTTGTTCTTGGCTTATGGGAACTCGTGAATTTTCTAAAGGTGCTATTTAAAAAGGGACTAAAAAAAGCAGGCTTGAGATCTGCACCAAAGCTGACTTTTCATCCTGTCTTCACCAGCAGGTGGATTCAACTTTCCTTTGAACGGTTTTTTACCCCTCATGCTTTCTCCATCTTGCTCTTCTGCCCCCTTTTCTTGCCTCCTACTCACCTCCCTCTTCTCACCCTACCGCTCTCCCCTCTTGCTCTGAAACCCTCTGTCTTTCTCTCCAGCCTTTCCAACCCCTTTCATTCTGCCCCTTCTCCCCCGCCCCCCATGCCTCTCTTGCCATCTCCTCTCTTTGGGTTTCAAAGCACAACTTTTCTAGCCAAGAGGCAGTTTTTCCCCCTAGGGAGTGTGAGGAACCAAAGGATTCTGTACCTATTTTGTGTATGTATAATAATTTGAGATGTTTTTAATTATGTTGACTGCTGGAATAAAGCATGTGAAAATGACCCGAACACATCTGTAGTGGCCTGATGTTTTCTCTCTCTGGGATAGGGGGAGGTTTACAGGATGGTCTGGAGGGATTGGGGGACTTTTCTCTATTCCCTTCCTTTTCTTCTCCCCCCACTCCACTCATCTTCTTTCTCCAAAAAACCTTATCTTCTCCGTGCCTAAACTTTCTTTCTCTCTTGCTCACTCTTTCTTTTCAACTTTCACTTCCTCTGCCTCCAAGTATCCTCCTCCTCCTCCTCCTCCTCTTCCTCCCCCTTTTCTGGGCTTTCTTCTCTCCCAACCTCTCGCATCCCAGGTCTCCTTTCTCTGTTTCCTGAGCTAACAAAACTCTTTCATCTCCTTTCCATTTGTTCTGAGTACAGAGTACTGTGGAAATTGAGGGACAAAGGAAGGTTTAGACATGGGATTCAATAAAGAACAAGGGGACTCCCTGAAGAGGGCTAAGAGAGGAAGCAGTTTGGCTTAAGTGAGATAGGTCAGGAATAGCAAGAAGCTCTCTTGGGACCTGGGGTGGGAAATGGAAGGGAAGGGGGACTGGAAGGGAGAGCAGAGTACTTTCTCATCTTCAGGAGCCCACAGGTCAATGCTGAAGCCAGGGAGGAAAGTGGGAAGTAGAAATTCTCTCCCAAGGAAAGAAACAGCCATAGAATAGAATAACCTCAGCCAAAAATCTCTGAGCCTGTCCATTCCCTTTTCTTTCTCTTTGTTTGGCTCCCTCTCTGTTTCCCCCTGACTCTGAGGCTGTCAATCTTCTACAATATGTATTGAGCATTCCTTTTAGCTGATATGAGGAGATGCAAAGAAAATAGATGATTCAGTCTGTTTGTGATGAGGAGAGACCCAGTCTCTGCCCTGAGAGAACTCCCTTTCTGCTGGGACAGAGACTTAGTCTCTGCCCTCAGGGAGCTGCCAATCTAATAAAGGAGAAATAGTTCCTTCCCTCGGAAAAGACACAGTTCTAGGAAAGGGAAGGGCCATTAATTTCCAAGATTTGAGATCACTTACAAAACTACAGAATCAGATTAAGAACACTTGTGTTGTCCGCAATTGTCAAGTACAGAGAAAGTACGTAAGTGTTCTTTCATATCCTAGAATTCCAGACCCACTGGTGTAGAGAGTCCCTCTAGAAGTCGTCTTAACTATCCCCACCTCTTGCTTTCTTCTCTGTCCTGTCTTTTCCCTCCTCTCTCCTCTTTTTACTGACCATTTTGTATCCTCTTTCTCTGTGTCCTCTATCTCCGTGTGTCTATGTCTATCTCTCTCTGTCTCTGTCTCTATGTCTTTCTCTGTCTCTGTTTCTGTGTCTCTGTCTCTGTCTGTCTGTCTGTCTCTCTCTCCATCCCAAGGTTTGTCCCAATGATCTTTTTCCCCCCAGCTGGCAACCTGGTGCCCAGGGCAGCAGCAAAGGGGTACTCCTTCATTCCTCATTAGCTACCAGAATCCACCCCTTCCCTCAATCCCCTACATCTGGCTCAGGGGTGTTTCCCTGGTCCCTAGGATACAGAGATCCAGAAAACCTAAGGGAGAATTTCCTGGGTAGGTCTATGCTCCTCTTCTAGAATCCAAAGTCCAAGATATCAGTGAGAAAAGAGTTGCTCCAGCCCTTCATTTACAAAGGAGGAAACTGAGTCCCAGAGAAAGGAAGTGACCTATCTAAGGTCATACTGTGAGTTCTCTCTCAGGGGAGAACCTTGGATAAACAAAACTTGCTTCCTCTGAGAAATGGCCCTGGGCCCCCATAGGGTCCTAGAATCCTGGAGTTGTGATAGAAAAGACCTCACAGATCAGTCAGACCAACACTTAGCAGGAGGAGTTCCTGCCTCCAGAAAGCAAATGCTAGCTTCCACTGGTGAGCTGAGCCTGAGGAGCAGTTACAGGGAGAGGAGCCAGCCTTATAGGCCAGGGGAAGAAGAGGGAGAGTGAGGGTAAGGTAGGGGGGCAAGGGAGGGAAGAGAGGGGAAGGAGAGGAACAGGGCTGGGGCGGGACAGGGGCCAAGCCAGTCTCAACCTAATCATCCTGGGACCAGATATCTTCTACGAAGACCTCCCTGGTGTCACCAGTGGCAGTCTCATCCTTCATTCTGTCTCCCAGTCTGAGGGGCTCACATTTTAAAAGGGGGAAAGGGCAACTAGATGGTGCAGTAAATAGAGCTCAGGCCCTGGAGTCAGGAGGACCTGAGTTCAAATCTGGACTCAGACACTTGACACTTACTAGCTGTGTGACCTTAGACAAGTCACTTAACCCCACTGCCTAGCCAAAAAAAAAAAAGAGGAAAAAGTCAGCCAACTTCTTGCTTTTCTCCCAGAACCATAGATTTAGAGTTTGAGGGGATATCAGAGATCATGGGGTACAATCAACTCATTTTATAGATGAGGAAACTGAGTCAGGATTAGAGTCAGGATTTGAACTCAGTGCTCTTTCCACTGTACATATCAATGATTATTAATTATTGCTATAACCAATTAATGGCACTTTAATTAAGCATCTGGACCTTCTTTCCGGTCTGTTTCCTGGTCAAGTACACAATAGAGAAAAAGGAACAGAAGAGGGAGGTTTCTATTATGTAGATAGCATCAGGAAGGCATGAGCATTTATTAACCTCCTAATAGGTGCCAAGCACTGCACTAAGTGCTTTATAATAACTCATTTGATCCTCACAACAACCCTGGGAGGGAAATAATATTATTATTCCCATTTTACAGATGAGGAAACTGAGGCAGACACAGGTTAAGCGATTTGCCCAGGGTCACACATCTAGTAAGTGTCTGAATTCAGGTTTTAACTCAGGTCTTCCTAACGCCAGGGCTCGCACTCTGTCCATTGTGCCCCTAGCTACCAGGATGATAAATGCACTGTATTAATAATCATTTTTGACTTTCCTCACAACAGACCAGTGAGTAAGGTTGCAGTTATGCCCTTTTTACAGATGGGGAAACTGACACTCAGGAATGGTAAGCGACTTGCCATGGGTCATGCCCAGGCAAATGGTCTTCCCATCATATTATGCTGCCCCTCAGGACTGAACATAATACGAGACTCAGATCATATGTAAATGAACAACAGTTAAGTCAAAAACACAGGAGCCTCTAGGGCCCTGGAGCCTCCCAGAACTGTGGAGATAAAACCTCATCTCTCCTGGGGGTTCAGGGAAGCCAGAGGAGAACAGTTATCTCAATAACTTCCCTGGGAACCCCAAGAGTTTAGGTCTGGAAATCACTGGCCAAACAGATCAATGAGAGTGTCCCCAGTAGAAAGAACTGGCCAAGAAATTCCTGCCCTACTCCAAGGAATTCATTTACCTGCCTGTGTACACATGGGCTCTCTGAGAAGTGGACCGACCTAGGATGAAATGACCACTTCTGTTCTGTAGGAACACACACTCAGAATCTGCCTTTGACTGTGTAGGTGTTTAGTACATGAACTCAAGACCTAGTCAACTTGAAGCTACCAGAGGACAGGGAAAAGTCAAGGACTGTCCAGGCCACTGCTGACTCCATCCTTGTAACACAGAATGATCTCTGCCCTGTCATTTGGTGTTTGTTGTTGTTTAGTCGTTTTTTCAGTCATATCTGACTCTTCATGACCCCATTTGGGGTTTTCTTGGCAAAGATACTGGAGTGGTTTGCCATTTCCTTCTTCAGCTCATTTTACATATGAGGAAACTAAGGCAAACAGGGTTACGTGACTTGCCCAGGGCCACACAGCTAGTAAGTGTCTGAGGCCAGATTTGAACTCAGGAAGATGAATCTTCCTGACTCTGGGCCCAGCACTCTGTGCACTATGGCGCCACCTAGCTGCCCCTACATCCTTTGGTGTTCTCTGTAACTAACACCTCAGGCACCTTGCAGCACAGCCTGACACATTAGGCTTTCCCAGGGACACACGCACACATTAAGGACACTGGAAAAAGTTGCTAAAGTAAACAGATCATCAGAGTCCGATAGCTTCGCCACAAAGAGGTCTTACATGGCCAGCTTGTTCTCCTTCTTTCCTTTATAACCAGATTTAAAGTCACAGTATAAAGAGCAACTTTGGAACATTAGCTTAAAGGTTCTTTTCTCACTCCTTTTATCTGCTTCCTACAGATAGTATTAGGATTAAGAAGGCTGGTTTCCTCCTAAGTGCTATTGATTGTAGCTCTTGACTTACTACTCCCATCTATCAAAGCCCTTGCTCTGTGACCATTGCTAAAATGAGCTGTCCAATTAGACTGTAAGCTCCTTGAGGGCAGGGAATCTCTATCTTCAATAATTCTCACAAGGCCTAACAGTGTCTAACACAAAGAAAGTGCTCCAAAGGTGATCATAGAATGAAATAGAATGAAGAGAACATATGTGCAAGTGTGTGATTAAATAAGACTGTATGACTGCGTGTTTAGTGGAGATTTTTTTGTTGGGTGGGAAAAAGGCAAAGGGATACATAATGAGCATGTGTGAGAGGCAAGAAGATGTAAAAAGGCGTATATGTGTGTGTTCACACATGTGTGAGTGCATACTCTCCTGGAAGTCTATCTGTGAAGGTGTGAGTTTGTGTTTTTGCGATATGTTTACAGTTGTGTAGCTGTGGATGGCTGGGGTGGGGGACAAAAGGATCATTGTGACTGCATCCCTGGCTCCAGCCCTCCCTCCCTTCTTCCTGCTGACATCACAGCTGCTCTAAATAGAGCTGAAAGGGGCCCTGTTCCCCCAGACCCTGCCGATGCATCTGACCTCTCTGCCTTTGGGCACCTTGCTGCCGCTCCTGGCTTCTCACTTCCCTCTCTGTTTGGGAGGGAATGTCCTTGCCGTCTTTGGATGCAGGATACTTACTGGTTTTCTCAGGATTGGGATGGAGGAATCAAGTCTGAATCCAACAGCTTTCCAGAAAGAAGAGGACACGCCGGATGCATTCCGAAGTTCTTCCCTTTGTCTTGAAGCCTGAGGCTCCCCTGGTGCCTGGGTCCGACCTCCCAGCCCTCCAAACTTCTGCCTCCCTTCTGTTCCAAGCCCAGCCTCACCACATTCAGACTGTCTCCTGATGGGATTTCCAAAGGCAGTGATAGGATTGATTTTCTTCTCTCCATCCTGCCTTTTCCATGGCTCTAGATTCTCTCCAAGGGGCACCCAGACCCCAGGATTTGGTGAGACAGAGTGGTTTCTTCGAGCCCAGAGAAAGGGACTGGGATCATCATGCTCTGTTTTGGGGGGATGGGGGATGGAAGGGTGGCATTTAAGCATTATGTGTGTGACTTCCTCTGTTAGACTGTGGGAGAGGGAAGAATTGGTGTGTATTTGTGTGTGACTGTGTGCATGAGAATATCTGAATGTGTTTGTAACTATGATGTATGCCATTTATGAATGTATGTGCTCAAACAGGCACCTGAGTTTGTGTGATTGTGTCAGACTGTGTGTGTGACGGGGTACGAGAAAATGTATGTGATTTTGTCTGTTCTGTGGATACTGTATGTGTCAGACTCAACTATGCCTATATGCCAGGGTGTATGAGAAGATGTTCACTACTGTGTGAATAAAATGGATGAATGGGAGAGGATACGTGTGTGTGAGAGCCAGACAAGCAGAGACAGAGAGAAAGAGAGATATGGGGGAGGGGTAGAAGGGAAGGAGAGAGAGACACACAGAGACAGAGATGAGAGAGAGAGAGAGAGAGGAGGGGGAGGAGAGGAAGGGAAAGAGAAGCAGAGAGAAGAGACATTGACAGAGAAAGACAGGGAGAGACAGACAGACAGAGAGAGGCAGAGAGATGGAGGAGGGAAGGAAGAGAAGGAGAGAAGGAGAGAGAGAGAGAGGAGGAGAGGAAGGGAAGGAGAGACAGAGAGGCAGAGAGAAGAGACATTGACAGAGAAAGAGACAGGGAGAGACAGACAGAGACAGAGAGATGGAGGAGGGAAGGAGAGGAGAGGAGAGAGACAGAGAGTTAATGAATAAATATTTATCAGGCACCTATGAATATGGTAGTGTGTGATAGACAGGTATGCAGCTCCCTGTGGGTATGACAGAGGGGGTGTACGTCTCACTGGGACTATGTGTATGCATGATGACAAATTGTGATGTTTCAGTTACTTAATCTGAAAAATGAGGGGGTTGGACAGATCTCTAAGATCCTTTCTACCTCTAAATCTCTAATCATATGAGTTAGGTGCTGGAAGAAAACAGGTAAGACCAAGGGTAGGTGTATGAAAGATAGAAGGTCTGTGCATGGATGACTTTAATAAGATCCTTAGACCATGAGTGACTGAATGAATGAAAAAGCATTTATTAAGTGCTTACAATGTGCCAGGCTAAGTATTGAGGAAACACATTATTTTTAAAAGGATAGTCTCTGTCCTCAAGGAGCTTTCATTTTACCACAATAGACAATTCATATAGGGGAATGGTGACCAGAGAGAGTATATGAAAAGGATATGTGTATGTATGCATGTATATGGTGTTTCAGAGTCCAAATATATTAAAGAGTTTGTGATTGTTTTCTGTGGGTGACTTTTGAATTTCATATGATTGGAGAAATGGACCAAAGCACAGGTGTCAGAGAGAATGAATATGTGTACAACTGAGTGTGCAACTATAGGTGAGAGTGTGATTGTGAATGGCTATGAAAGGGCATCAGAGTATGTGTGACGGTGACTGTGTATGGAAGTGTCAGTGTGTGTGACTGTGGCCCGAGAGCATGTGCAATTGGTAGATGTGAGAATGTCAGAGAATGTGCACAACCAGGAGTGCCTAGGAGAGCCTGATTGTGAGTGTCAGAATGTGTTGGGTTGAACAAGGTTGTCAGGTTGGTGGGATTGTGTGTTACTGTCAAGATGTGACTGAATGAGGTCAGAGTGTGTGTAGCCATAAGTGTTAGGGGCCTTTTATGGTGACTACGTGTGAGATGCTGTACCTAACTGTGTGTGAGTATGTAAGAGTGTCATCTGTGTGTGTGAGGAATGTCTGAGTGTATTTGCATGTTTGAGATGACATATACACATTTAATTGTTCACCCAATTCACCGGTGGCCCTTCACTGGTGGTGAAGGCTTAGGAATATTTGGGGTAGAGGATGTGGGGGTTGGCTCAAAGAAGGCAATAGAGATGAGAGCCCGTACTTTGTGGGTACTTTATGTATCTCTGCATATGTGACTAAGTTATGTGTCCATTCTTATGTGAGTTGGAATGAGGGAATTTTTGTGTGCGGAAGGGGTACTGAGTCTGACCTGGGCTTCATATTGGCCCAGTGCAAGAAATCAGGAGAGTAACTGAGAAATATATACGTGGAAGACGGTGCCTGGTTTAGAGCAGATTACATGTATGTGTGTGTGTGTTCTTGCATGTGGTGATTGTTTTTGGTAGTGTATGCATATAGATGACAAATAGGTATTGGCTGGGGGTCAGATTATGCATGGGAGATGGGGATGGAGAGGGCACGAAGTTCAAGGGAGTGTTTGCAGCCCAGAGGCTGTTTATTGGATAAAACAGAGGGTATGGTCCTGTGTAAAAAGTTGTGAGTGTGGCTGAGATGCAGGAGGGAGAGTGCATTTTGTTCAACCATTTGTCTGTGACTTTGCCCGTGAGTGCGTGGATCTGTGCATGGCCCAGCGCTGGCTTGTGGATTGCTTTGTGAGAGAATGAGGGAATGGAGCTGTGTGGGTGTGTGTGGAATTGGCACTGTGTGTGGGTGCGTGTATGTGTGTGTCATGAAGGACCAGTGTGTGTTTGGGGGGGGGGGGGGAAGGGGAGGAGTTCCTGATTCTAACTTTGGTTTGTCGCCCTTCTAGCCCCTCTTCCCTGTTCCCAGGCCTTCCCTGGTGCCACGCCCCTTCTGCCCTGGATTGAGACAAGGGCTCCTGTGTCTTTTGCAGACCAGGGCTCAGGGAAGGGAGAGAAGGGAGGAGCTGTTAGGACCTTCTGGTTAAGAGGAGAAAAGGGAGCAGCTGGATTCTCAATTGCTCTTTAATATAATGGAAAAAGCAATGGCTCAGGATTCAGATTTTTCTGGATTGGACCTAGGTTTAAATCTTGCCTCCAACGCTTCTATGTGACCTTGGATAGGTTATTTGATCTCCCTGGACCTTAGTTTTCTTATCTATAAAACGGATGGTTTAGAACAGATTGCCTCTAAGGTCCTGTTCAGTGCTGAGCTGTGATTCTATAAATGGGCTTTGACAGGAGAGACTGAGGCCAGGAAAAAAATCTTTCTGGCTAAAAATGGACACAAGACACAGAAACAGGGCTGAGAGAAGGGGTGACCTCTCTCTCTCCCTTTAGGAAGACTCTTACGGGTTGGAGGAGAGAATGAGATATTACTCAGGAGCAGAAGGGATGGCTGTTTCAAAACTTTAAATTCAATGTCAAAGTTATGTGGCCATGATTTTGGGGGCTTGCCATGATGCTGGCAGATGTCCAGGAGACGGGAAGAGAAACAAGGGAGGGGAAGGCAAGGGGACATTATGAGTGTCTTGGGGGATGCAGGGGGAACCTTGACCCTACTGCCAGAAGACAGGAGGGTCCCAGCTCAGGGGACAGGTGAGACACATAGAACAGGAGACAATGGTAGAAATGCTGCTGAAAGCTTTGGTGGAGCCTCCGTCATCCCCTTACCGTGAAGGGAAACCTGAAGCCTAGAGATGGAATATGGCGATGGCACACCAGCCAACTGCTTACTGTCTGGTTAATGGCAAGTTTGGAATTGGAAGAATCGATACAATAGGCCTGACCCAGGGAGCCCAGGGGAAGATGCCACTTTCCTTTGAGGCAACTAGATATACCTGGCCCAGAAAGAATCAGGATGGGTTGAGCCAAGCTACAGCACTGTCATTAGGCAAAGCAGTTGTGAGGCAACGTGGGGTAAGTGGTCCTAGGTCCTAGGGTCAGGAAGACCTGAGTCTGAATCCTGCCTCTTAGCTAACTGTGCGAACCCTGGGCAAGCCACTTAACCTATTTCTGTTTCCTTACCTTATAGCATGGAATTAGGATCTCATAGTGCTATGAGAATCAAATGAGATAATGTATAAAATGTTTTGAAAACCATAGAACATCTTATAAATATTGAATCATTATTATTATTATCATCACCAACTTCTCCTCCTTAAGAAATTTAGGGTCACCTAATCTAGGGAGTGGGCAGCTAGGTGGCGCCCTAGCGCACAGAGCATCAGGCCTGAAGTCAGGAACACTCATCTTCCTGAGTTCAAATTTGACTCAGACACTTACTAGCTATGTGACCTTGGGCAAGTCATTTCACCCTGTTTGCCTCAGTTTCCTCATTTGTAAAATGAGCTGGGGAAGGAAATGGTAAACTCTTCCAGTATCATTGCCAAGAAAACCCCAAATGAGGTCATAAAGAGTCGGACACAACTGAAACAACTCAACAACAACAAATCTAGGGAGAATGATATGCAGGGGGTTATTATATCTGAGTTTTTACATTATTTTTTTACAGTCAGCCCCAGATAATGCACTCTTGTGATCTAGAGTGAGTGGAGAAAGTGGGAGAAGGCAAAAAGGGGCTATATGCTGGGGCTGACCACCTTGGCAGAAGGCAGACAGGAGGGAATTAGGATTTCAGTGAGGCAGGTCCCAGAACTGAGGGAGTCAAACCAGCCCAGGAGCCAGAGGAGTCTGGAAAGGTGCCTTGAGCTGGAATTCAGTGGCCAAGAAAATAAAGAGAGAAGTAGGAGGGTAATAGCCCAGGAACCAAAGGCAGGTTGTCTGGACTGGCTCTGGCAGAGGACCTGGGCCCCCAGGAAGTTGCCTAAGGCCCAGAGCTGAATCCTTCACAGAGAACAATCTCTCCAGTGACATGCAGTAGATCAGGGTAGGACTCCTTTTTCCTTGAGACACAGTGCCTAAAGATACTTTCCCCTCTCTTCCCAGTTCCTTAATTCCCACATTTCTTTTTTCTTTCTTTCTTTCTTTCTTTCTTTTTTTTTTTTTGGTGAGGCAATTGGGGTTAAGTGACTTGCCCAGGGTCACACAGTTAAGTGTTATGTGTCTGAGGTTAGATTTGAACTTAGGTCCTCCTGACTCCAGGGCTGGTGCTCTATCCACTGAGCCACCTAGCTGCCTCAATTCCCACATTTCTGACCACCAGAACTCAAAGCCTAGGGATGGGTCCCCACTGTATATCTTCAGAGTTCAGGCTTGTCTGGGGGACCCTGGACAACCATGTCTCCCTCCCTCATCAGATGGAACTTTACAGATTCCAGGATCCTGTGTCTCCTCATTGTAAATGCATCTTTGGTTCCCAGAACAAGGCTGTATCCACAAGAGGCTTCCCATCCAGAAGTTGTAAGAATGACTAGATTGACAATCAATTTGTTTTCTAGGTTGATTCCAGATTCAAAACCATACAGTGGCTCTCCCTCTTTCTAGTATTCCCTTCCTCCCTATCCCTGACTCCCTCCAGATGGAGCTTCTTAACCTGGGGTCTATAGACTTATGGGACTTGTGAACTTGGAAGGGGGGAAAATTAGATGTTTCCCCCCACTAACCTCTAACTAAAATTAAGCCTTTCCTTCAATTATGGATTTTAAAAGCTCCACACTATTCTGAGGAGTCTATAGACTTCACCAGACTGCCAAAAGAATCCATGACACCAAAAAGAATAGCAACTCTCTAAGAATAGATCCAACTGGACAGGAGTCAAACCCAAGGGATACAGGAGAGCCAGATATGAGGAAGTCTATTATTACTTGGAGATTCCCGATTCCCCCGTATCACAAACATCAGAATCTCCAGCCATTCCAGGTACCAGAAAGGGAGATAAAAAATCAGAGAAGGCAGAGGTAAGGGATTACTAGAGAGAGGTTGGAGCACATAGTCGCCTGCAGATGAGTGAAATTTATTTTCTCTCTTTCTCTAATCACTCTTGGCCCCCACCACTTCCCTCACCCTGGTTCCAGCCCATACTCTAGCATGGCCCCTTGTTGTAAGTGATTCATCTCAATAGCAGCTGGATTCCTCAGGTGGGATGTGGTCATTCCCTGGAGGGACACAGAAAGGAAATAGTGAGGCCAGGAGCAGGGAATGGGGAAGAGCAGAGCCAGTTTCCCTTACATGGAGTCACCAAGTCACAAAATCACAATGTCTTAGAATTGGAAGGGAACCCAGAGGTTATCTGTTCCATCTACTATAACTTTATTGGAGTCAAGTAGTCATTCAGACTTAGTTTGTTGGCATGGAAGCCCAAGATTTGGAGAGTGACCATGGGGTCTAGGAGAGCAGGTAACCCTGCTCATTGCCCAAAAAGCATTAGAGCCTCCAGGGAACTTAGAAGAGGGAGTAGGATGGACTCTGTCCTGTTATCTCTTTTCTCTGGGGTGGGGGGGGGAGTGGAGGGGGCACCAACGTGGATCATAGTATTTACAGTAATACGAACCCTTATTGATCACCTTAGTCCAATACCCCCGTTTTTGTGGATTGGGAAACTGAAGCCCAGTGATTCAATGACATATCCAAGGTCACATAAGCAGTGACAAAAGGACAAGAGAAAGGGACTGGACTTGCAGTCAGGGTGACTGGAGTTCTACTTCAAAGAATTGACTCATGAGGGTTCTGAAACCCTGGAGTGGATGGCCTCAAACTGTAGAAGGAGTGTTTGTTTTTTTTTTTTTCTTTGTGGGGAGGATGAGGATTTGAACACTGGTCCCCTGTCTCCAAATGCAGGTCTTTCTAAGAATATACACTATTTGAGGGGGGAGAGGATCATAGAAAAACAGCTATATGCAGATGCCAAGCACTCTGGATTTCCCTATTGGCAATTTGGGAAATCTGTTACCCCATTGGGTAAAGGTCCTCCCCCCACCCTGTACTAAGACCATTTGGAGGAGAGGTTAGTGCTACCCATGGTGTACCCATTTCCCCCCTAGTTTGACTCACTGGGATAGGTCAGAGGTTCTCAGTGCTGGTCCAGGATCAGGGGCACCTGGGCAATGTCAGAGCAGGGAGGCAGCCGCTCGCCCGTGCGCACATTGAACATGGGCAAGGTGGACAGAGGCCGAGGCACTGATCGGTTTGCTGCCATCTGCCGCAATTCCCCTGTGTTGCCGTGAATGGTGCTGTGGTGAACCATCTGGATGCTGTTGAGGGATCAGGAGAAAACAGGGGAATCAGCACCCACGAGGGTCTGACAGAGGGGAACATACAAGTTATATGGTGGAGGTCGCTTGTCTCCCTCCCATGCCACAAAGCTCACGTTTGGTGGCAAAAGGATCTGCTCAACAAAACCATGAGGGAAGCAGGACAGGGCAAACACATACAGTGAACCTATCTGTGGAGCATATGGCAGAATACTGGGGGGGGGTGTCATGTCAAATCACATCCACATGCAGACCCAGAATATACCACATCTTGGTAACCTCACACCTCAAACCCCTTCTCTAACTTCTGCCAGTGCCCTAGGAGGTCAGGCGCCAGGTGACAAAGGGGCACTGGGAGAGAACAAATCTAGGCATGGTGCCAGCTTCTGTGATCACCGGAGAATAAGGATTGCCAATGCCATTTTGTCCATGACCCTGTCTCTACCTAGATAGCTAAGAATCTCTCTTGGGTTTGAGGGCACCTCTCTACGAAGGAAAAGTCACACCCTCCACAGTTGGTTTCAGAACTCTCATAATCAATTCTTTGAAGTCAAATCTCAAGCTCCCTGATTACAGATTCAGCTCCTTTCTCACATCCTATTCTATTCTCAGAGATGGAGAACAGCAGGCCTTCCATCAGACCCGCAGTGCCTCTGGACGTCTATGATCTTGGACTCTTTCATTTTCTTCTTTATATAAATAATCAAAGTATGAGAAGGGTCCTTCCAGATCTAACCTGCCACCCCCATTTTATAGGAAAGGAAACTGAGGCCCAGGGAAATGACTTGGCCAAGGTCAGACAGGGAGAGCTAGGATTCAAGCCGAGATCCTGATTCCAAATTCAGTGCTCTTTCCACTAAGCTCCATTCTTATGATTCCTTTTCTGTCCTAGTATGTCATATCAACCCCTCCCCCCAAACTCCAACCTTAGTTGGGTCACTGTTCAGTCACAGTTATTGTAATATGGAAAGAACAGTGAACTAGGCACATCAAATGGCATGGAGAAACTACCTCTGTCACTTATGGTACCCAGTGCCCACCTCATCATCCCATGACAATTGGTATGTCCACAGTAACCATAAAGTACTCAGTCCTTACTCCATAGTTTGATCTCCTTCCACCTTGTCCCTGCTTCCCCCTTCTCTAGCCCACCTCCCAGTCTTATCCCATCTCCCAGTATTCCCTGCTTCTGACTTGACCTCTATATCCATCCAAACCTATGCTCCCTCTCCTTTAAGTCCTCCATCTTATCCCTTCCTGCTCCACACTCCAAAAAACCTGCCTGATTCCTCCCGCCTGAGTCTGTCCCCTCCGGCCCTCCAGCCCTGGTACTGACGGTTCTGTTCAAGAGTCTTCCCTTGTCTCTCTGTCTCCCTCTCCTCATTCTAACTTTCCTATTTCTGTCAAGGACACCACCATCCTAGTTACCCAGCTCATAACCTTGGTGTCATTCTCCAAAACTCACATTCACTCCACATATCCAATATTATCCAGTCTTGTTGTTTCTACATTCAGATCTTGTGTATACATCCCCTTATATAGCAACCATCCTACTAAATGCTCTATTACAGGCCCTCATCACCTCTTCCTTGGACTGTTGCAATATTTCCTCCCAATTGGCCTCCCTGCATCAATCCATCCTCTACTCAGCTGTCAAGTGATTCACTTAAAATACAGGTCTGACCATGTCACCCCTGGGACTCATAAACTCCCACGGCCCTTTATCACCTCCAGGATCAAAAACAAAATTCTCTGTGTGGCATTAAAAGCTCTCCACAACTTGACCAGTTTTCGTCACTTTTGTTGTTCAGTTATTTCAGTCGTGTCTGACTCGTGACCCCACTTGGGGTTTTCTTGGCAAAAATTCTGGAAAGAGTTGCCATTTCCTTTCTCCAGCTCATTTTACAGATGAGGAAAAGGAGGCAAACAAGGTTAAGTGACTTGCCCAGGGTCACACAGGTAGTGGTTTGCCATTTCCTTTCTCCAGCTTATTTTATAGATGAGGAAATGGAGGCAAACAAGGTTAGATGACTTGCTCAGGGTCACACAGCTAGTAAGTATCTGAGGCTGGATTTGAACTCAGAAAGATGAGTCTTCTGATTCCAAGCCTGGTTTTTATATTTCATGTGTTCCATGATCCAGCAACTCTCACATAGAATACTCCACATCTCAACTCCATGCCTGGAACTGGCTGTTCCCTATGCCAGAATGTTCTTCCTCCTCATCTCCTGCTTCCTATCTTTCCTGACTTTTTTTTTTTAAGACCCAGCTCAAATCTTATCTTTTGCATTCATTTCCTGTCCTCCAGAACTTATACCTTCCCACTAAGATTTTGTAGGTACATACTTGGTTGTATGCTGTCTCACCATTAGAATGTGAGCCCCTTGAGGGCAGGGACCATTCATGTTTTTGCCTTTTTTTGTGTGCTTAGTGTTTAACATGATGCCTAATTAATAGTGAGTAATAAATGCTTAGTGAATGAGACTGCCCTGGCTGTGTAGGGTGTTTCCCTCATTTCACTGGAAGTTCCTTGAGGACAGGGACTGTGTCATCTTTCTCTGGGTTTTTGCTCCTAGTGTTCAGCACAAGCCTCTGACCAAGGGAGGTTCAGTACAAAGTCGCATCTACTAGCTTCCAGTTTTAACTAATTATTCTTGCTAACTAGGTCCTAAGCTTGGTTATTTCTATCCAGTGAAGAGTGCCATCAGTCCCCTCTAAATTTAGGTGCCCTGAGATGAAGCACCAGTCACCTTGCCCTAGTTACAGCTCTGAAGGGAGGTTCTACTATTCCATACAAGGGTAAACTCGGCCTCCGATAAAAGTAAATTCATCTCATTTAAAACTGCAGGTCACATATGGGGAGAGGATTATTCATGGTGACAAACAGGTGCAGTCCCAGGAGCCTGGAAAAATTACAGTCTATTAGATTTTAGGTTCTTTGAGGCAGGAGCTGTTTTTTCATCATAGTATCATTCCACACACACTCCCCTCCATGCCCCCAGTGCCTAGCACAAGGCTTGGTATATACAATAGGCATACTTAATGTTTGTTGAATTCAATCAATTCAATTGGATTGAGGTTAGACTACACAAAGTCTCAGATTTGATCAGCATGGAATCTCCTTTCCTAAAACAGGGTATGTTGGATTGTGAATAAGCTTTGGAAAAGAAGGTTCCGTCTGAAGTGGGGGTGGGATAGAATGACCTCTGGAGTATGGAATTCATCTGGAAAGGGTGTGCAAACCTCAAATTTACATTTCTAAAAAAGAAAAAAGAGGGAGAAGGGAGGAGATGGGACTGTGGAAAAATTTGGGAGGGGAATCAGGTAGGATGGGGAAAGATACGACAAGGAATATGCCTCCTTTCCAAAGTAGAGATTAAGGGGCAGGTAGGTGATGCAGTGGATAGAGCAGCAGCCCTAGATTCAGGACGACCTGAGTTCAAATCCCACCTCAGACACGTAACACTTACTAGCTGTGTGACCCTGGGCAAGTCACTTAACCCCATTGCCTAGCCAAAAAACAAACAAAACAAAAAGAGTAGAGATTAAAGAGGAAAGAGAGGATCATGAGGCAGTAAGGTTAGGGTTTCCTGGAGCCAAGAAAACCTGAGTTCAAGTCTCTTCTTCCCTCCCAGATACTTCTTGGCTGTGAGACCCTGGGCAACTTATTTGCTCTCTCTGAGCCTCAGTTTCCTCATCTATGAAATGAGGATAATGTTGCCACCCAATCACAGAGTGGTTGTGAGAATCAAATGAGATTGTCTTTGTAAAGCAATTGGCAAACCTTAATGTATTATGTGTCAGTGCTAGCTACTGTTATTATTATCCAGCAGCACACAGATATGGGGAAATAATCTGAGCGCTCATTTTCTACGGCTTCAGTCAGAGGCCCTCTTTCCCAGCTTCTTCATGTATGCTTCATCACTCTGCATGACCACGTCAATACAAATGTTATGACGTGTGTAGTTTGTCATGCACACAGGGAAAGCTGGGTTCCAAAATGTATTTAAGCCGCGCATGCCCAAAGCATGAGATGCGACCATGCAGAAGCACAAGCATAGACCATATAACTACATATGTGTGCCTGCACTCACCAACATGTACTTGCTACATGTCAAACACACATTCTGTCATGGAGACTCAACAAACATGTCCTCCAAACATGACACACACCTGCCAACATGCCACTACCCCATCTATCATGCATTGCTAGACAGGACCCTCGGGGGAGGGACACTTTGGCTTTTCCAATATTCAGTCCTTGCCCCTACCTCACCCAGGTCCCTTCTGCTCTCTGTGCCCCCCGTGGTAGAGAACAATGGCCCAACTGTGACCCCCTTGACAGCGTTCTGATGTCATAATGCCTACCTTGGATCACCATAGAGACTGCTTTGCGCCCCTCTCCCCAGTCCTGCCAGTTTGCGGGGCCGAGCGAGGGGCACACAACCTCAGTCCGTCCTCCCACCAGGGGAAGCCACTAGTCAGAGCTGAAAGGGAAGAGGCTCCAGGAGTCAGAGACAAGCCTCACCCAGTCAGCCTACCTATAGCCCCCGACTACCCAGGATCGGCCCTTTAGAGAGTCTTTCCCTCCCACCAACCTGGAAGTCTTAACACTGAATTCTCCTCACCCAGCCCAGGCTGGGGAGGAAGAAGCAGAGGGGAACTCTGAACCTCAGCCCCCCTCTCCACCTGTAGCCCCAGTCTCTGCCAACTCCCCAGAGGGACAGGTGCCCGATGGCACAGGGGCATCAGTGGATAACAAAGCCGACAGCACAAGCAATCACAGGAGACCGAGCCTGTCTGAGGTGATCCTATGGGCCGTTGCAGGTTCCAAGACACGCAGGGGAGTTTCGCTGACTACCCTGAAGAAGGCTGTTAGCAACACAGGCTTCAACATGGTCCGCAATGCTCAGCGCTTCAAGCGGGTGCTAAAGGGGCTGGTGGCCAAGGGGGTGCTGAAGCAAGTGACGGGCACTGGGGTCTCAGGCTCCTTCCGAATGGGCAAGAAGAAGCTGAAGTGCAAGAAGGCAGGGCGGCGCCAGAGGCAGAAGCGCCCGAGGAAGCGGCAGCACCAGGAGGGGCAACAGAAGGTCAAGGGGCGCCCAAAAAAGGGGTCCCGCAAGCCAACCCGCCGCTCCCGGAAATAGTGAAGGAGGCCGGGCCAGTGGGATGAGGGTACTCAGGCCAGCCGCAGGCACGGCACAAATAAAGGGAACTGTTATTTCACACTAGCCTCTTCAGGGTTCTTCGGGAGTCCATTGGTCTTAGGAAGAGGGGAATGGATGGTCTGCTGGGCATGGTGGGAGCCTCAGGTTGGTAAGGGAGCAAGGAAAACATAGGCAAGGGAATGGGAAATGTTGGAAGGACTCCTAAGCTAAATCAAGGCTCTGTTGGGAGGCAGGGACTGGCAGGGAAGAAGGGAGGTTGGTTGGTGGGGGAGCTGCCCTCACCTTCATTCCTGAACAGGAGATATATGTATGCCACCATGGACCAGACAGGATGGAACCAGAGAATCTTTCTCTGTTGCTAGGCTCCCCCACCCTACTTAAGACACCAACCTCAACAGCAAAGAGAACTTAACCTCTGTCATTCAGAGCTTGAACAAAATGTTTTCAGACCCTCAGCATGAGCAACCCTCTCAGATGGTTCCCATTTTCCCAAGAGAAGGAATCCTCTCCCTAAACCCCGCTTCTCTCTGTCATACTCACTCAGAGGTAGCAAGGTTTCTCTTCAACCTGTAGGAAGGAGAGTTAGAGACAGCATCAATTGATGAACGCCAGCCCCTCTTCTCAGACTGTTTCCAGCCAGAGCCATCTGTGGTTAGCAGCATACACTCTAGGCTTGATTTTCTCAAAGGGGGCAAGAGGAACTCGAGGTTTGTGTCCTGCCACTAGATCCTCAAAGTTAGAAAGGGACAATGTTAGAGCAAAGATGGGTTTGTTAAAAAGAGACAATACTGAGAATCATAGGGTGGTGGTGGGAACCATTACTTATTTACAAGTCCTATTTAGGATTCAGTTATCTATGAAACCTAAAAGGCCCAGAGGAAGATGTCAGTAAAGGGCCAAATGGTCAGCAAAGACCTGGTCCTCCCCAGAGACCTAGGAGAGATGCACAGCTAATTCTATCCTCTATCCTCCTGACCCATCTAAAAATCTCTGTTCAGGCTGCTGCTACCCCTGGCTCCTAACACAGCCCAGGCTGGCTCTAGCTGGAATCACAGGATCCTAGATCATAGAATCATAGGATCATAGCTGGAAGACATCTTAGAGATCATCTAGTCCTACCCACATTTAACAAAGCATCAATTTGGGGCCCTGAGAGAAATGACTGCCATGATCACCCAAATGCAAGAAATGGAGCCAGGATTCCCTGACTCCAGGTCCAATGAAGGGAATGGAAAGAGGGAGAGGGAGATAAACAGAGGACCTGCCATGCTTTGCCCCCCAACTCACACGCCCTCCCTTCGGCAACACATGATGTAAGCCAGAATCAGGGTAAGAAGCAGGGCGACCAGCAGGGGCACTAGGAGGGTGATCAGGGCATCCGTCAGAAAGTCTCGGTCAGGTGCCTCCGTTGGGGGGCAGAAGTATGCGTCATGCTCCAAAATGCCATCGCCCCACGTGGGCACCGGCCCAGGTAGTGCAGGCACCGACTTATCCACCTGGTTTAAAAAAGAAAACAACCAGCACTGACATGAGTGAGACCCAGGAATAGCTTAGGGAAGAGTCTGGGACCAGGGGAGGGGAGGAAAGGAAAGGTTGCTCTCACATCCTCACATAGTTGAAGAGCTCTGCAGCCTGAACCCTGATGAAGACCTTCCTGGGCCCTCTGAGGAGAGTGGGGAATGTCCATTAACCAGAGGTGGAGTCACATCCAGGAACTGACCTCCCAGCACCCACCTTGCCAACAGAAAAGGCCCTGGATTTGGAGTCAGAGGCCTAGGGTTCAAATATCTTATTGGCTCCTTTCTATCTGTGTGACCTTGGACAAGTCACTTAACATTTCTGGATCTCCATTTCCTCCTCTATAAAATGAGGAGAGTGAATAGACAACCTCTAAGGTTTACGTGTTTGATGATCCAACAGGGCTTGCAGCCGATCTGTCCACTAGGCAGCTGAGGCCCCCTGGTGTAGGAAGGGAGAACTCCAGGATATAACACTCATATTAAGGTCACTAAGATTTTAAGTTACAGATAAGTAGCTGATCTGCATTGGGAGGGGAAGTGGCTTGTAAGTCTAGATGAAAAGGATAATAATCAATCAACTGATCAATTATTATCCATTTCCTCTATTTAGTGTGTTATAGTTAACAAAGTGCTTTCACATACACTATCAGATCCCCTGAACTTGTAAGGCAGGCAGGGCAGGGCTAATTGCCCCCATTTTATAGATAAGGAAACCAAGACTCAGGTTAAATGACTAAGGTAATGACCACTCCCTTTTGTATTTAAGCAGCAGAGCTGTATTAAATAGCAGAACTTGTCTTCTGACTCCTAGTTGTGTGTGTGTGTGTGTGTGTGAGATGGGGGAGGGGTTAGGGTGCCCACATTCCTCACCAGGGACACATTGCACCAGTCGACTTTGAAGTGGGGTACGAAGCTGTCATAGCAGGACAGAAGTGGCGGCTGGCCCTGGGTGCAGCGGTCATGGCTGGCAGGGGACCCTACCACCTTCAAGCAGGTGGAGAAGGGTCTGGCGGAACCCACTTGGATGTAAACCCTGGGCCAGAAAAGATCACACCTGAGCTGCAAGAACAGCTCTAGCCACCAAGAGGTGCTGTAGGCTTGAGGAGGGCAGGTAGACTCAGTATGGAGTGATGAGGGAGAGGAAAAGACCATGAGAATATGCAATCCATTTTTGGTCATGGTCAACTTGGGAATTTGTGGGCTTTTTTTTTCTTTTATGAATATTTGTTGAAGAAATTTTTTTCTTTCCTTTTTCTTAGGGAGAGGGAGGAGGTGGGAGGAAGAGAAAACAAATGCTTATTAATTGAATTAAAATTTTCTTTTTCTGAGGGTGTAAAACATATACACAAATAAAATGCTCCAGTGGAAAAAATAAAATAAAAGACCATGAGACTGATGGAAGTCCATGAGGGATGTGTGTGGAAAGGGCTGGAGAGCAGAGAAAACCCACTGAATTAAGAGAATTAGAAACTTATTCCTCCCTCTCTTTCTTTCATTCAAAGAAATGGGGGTTAGGATAGGGAGACTATTAGAGGAAGTTTCCCTGGATTTGATCGATGGACAGTTTGGAAGTACAAAAGACAACATGGTGTCATGTACAGAATGCTGGATCTGGGTTCAGGAAGACCTAAATTCTATTCCTATCTCTGACACTTACTAGTTGTGTGTGGTTACTTAAAACCCCTCCAGACATAGTGAGAGGAATGGCCACACTGAGAACTTACATCCTTGATGTTTTTAAGCATTGAAAAGATCAGGGAACTGGGAAATGCCATGGGGATCCCTCACCAAGCCTACCCCTCCTTGCGGCCTTCAATGGGAAGAGGGACACGACCTCCATGGTCCAGAGCAGAGGTAATGTTGAGTAACTGTAGTTCCCCAGGCACCCAGAGTCCACCCAGGGCAGTCAAAAAGCGCTGCCCAAGAGGTGAAGGCAGCACCTCTTCCACATCATGGCTTTGTACCAGGAATTCAGCCTCGTATGGAAGTGAGGGGCCTGTGGAAGGACAAGGGAAGTGCCTTGGGCAGGATCCACACAACCCCCCAAACCTCCTATCTTTTCTGACATTCTAGTCCCCAACTTCCCAGGCTCCAATGCCCCAGTCCTTCCCTCTCTTCTCCCATCTTCTCCTCTCCAAACTTCAAATCCTGATCCCATAGCCTAGCGCCATCCTAAAGTCCCTCTGAAGTCCCTTTTCATCACAGAATCCCCTATGGTACTCCAAATTCCCACACGCCTTCAATGCTCTGTGTCCCTCCTCAGTGCCTTCCCTAACACCAGCTCCCAACTTCCCAAACCCTGAATCCACTCCCTGACTGTCATATTAATAATAACAACAAATCCCACATTTTCTCAAATTCCCCATTTCTGATCTTTACCAGAGCCCTTCAGTCTCCCCCCTCCACATACACACACTAACTCCTCTTTCTTTCCTAGGGGAGATACCAGAAGATCTGGTGTAGGAAGGGGGCCAGTGTTACCTTCAGGCTCCCCTACCAGCAGCACCAGTCTCTTTTGGGTTGTCTCAAAGCTCTCTCTGTTGTAGGCTATGACCTGTGGGAGGGGATGGGATGAAGTGAGTGGATGAAGGGTGCCAAGTCCAAAGGGAGGGAGCAGTAGGCCTTGCCAAGGGGAGGAGAGTAATGAAAAGAGAGGAGGAGGGGGTAGGGGTGGGTGACATCTGTGCAGCTGGATATTGACTAATTGCCATGCAAATTATATGTAAATAACATGCAAATAAAGCTCCAAGATGCCTTCCACCTCTGGGGAGCCATTGAATGTCAGAGCTGGAAGATACTCTTCCGATCATCTGAGCCCAACCCCTTCATTTTTCAGAGGTGGAAGGGTGAAGGGGGCAGGTAAACATAAGGGTTCAGAGGCCTGGGGTCACCATGGGGCTTTTTCTGATACCTCAATGACTTGTTGGCCTCGGTCTTCAAGTGTAGGGGTCCCATAGAGGAAACCAGGCTGACTGGGGCTGCGCTGGGTGTAGCGGAGCCATCGAGGCAAATCTGGATGCCCCAGTAGGTGGGCATGGAAGGTGACAAGAGTATTGGGTCTGGGATCTGAGAAGAAGAGGGGAAGTAGGAACAAGGACACTTCAACACCTAGCTCTCCCACCTCCCCGGGAAAAAGGCATCCAACAGCCCTACCTCATGGGCACCAGAAGTTACTTGTGTAATCAGCTCTCAGGAGAAGAAGTATTCCTTTCCTTAGCCCTTCTACCCTGACGGATCATAGAGGTCCCATGGGCCTCCTGAGATCTACTGGGTGGGGGGGGGGGGGTAGGGGAGTAACTCTCCTCACCAGTATCAGGCAGATCCAGAAAACTAGCAGGCTCCAATGTATGAATGAAGACTCTGCCAACGAGAGGGTACAGCATCTGCTGGGCCACAATACCTCCAAACCTAGACAGGAGTCCTGTAGGGATACCAATGTATACAGATCCAAATCCCAGAGGTTCAACCTCCCTTCAACATAGTTTTACCAGCCTCTAGGAGTAGAATCATACCTGGAGGTCAGGTTGAAGTTGGGAAGGGGCAGGTTAGCCAGAGAGCTGATGGGGAAAAGGAGCTACTTCTCCCTGGACTGTCCCAATATCTACCCTCTACCCAAGAAGCCCTAAGATGGGTCCCTCCCATGTTCCAGCAGAGTTGGGAGACATTGCCATTTTGAAACCACAGAGTGGCACCTGCTTCAGAGATGATGTAAGATTGTGGTGAATTTGAGGAATAGACTATACTGGAGGCTGGTGCTAAAACAGCTCTTTCCCTGACCCTGAATTTCTTGGGGGGGGGGGGGGAAGAGGGAGTCTGAATAGTGTAATAATTGTCAATCATGACATGATTGATTAGCAATAATCAGTTACTCTTTGTTATGATTTCATTTTAGGGGGAAAATGTCCCCGTCCCCATCCCATAATCCTGCTTGAGGCCCTAGGTATGGCAGTTGGCACTATTTACGGTGTGCACATGCTCCTATCCAATAATGACTTTCCTAGGGATAATGTTTGATAAGAGTAGGTAGGGGGGGTATGGCTAGGAAGGGATGAACTATTAAGAGGAATTCCAGTGAAGTGAGCAAGATGTGGGTACAGAATTGACCACAGAGTGGAGGAAAGTGGCATTGTACCCTGATGGCTTAGAGGATAGAGGCAAGCAGGATGAGGCTGGTGGGGGGTGGGGTGGGGGTGGGAGGTGCCCGGACTGTCCAGGGAAAGAATGTTATCTTCACCTACAGCCCCTCCCAGGCTGCAGACAGTAGTTATGTTTGGGACGGGGGGGGGGGGGGGGGGGGGGGGGGGATGCTGGGTTCTCCTGGGGACAGAGATTCCTAGGAGTGGGTTAAAAAATAGCCTTGAGCTTCCTGGATGTCTTTTGATACAGGTCCCCTCCCCTCTCTGCCAAATTTAGCCAGGGCTGGCCTACAGGCTCTAAAGCAGGCTGGGCAGCTGAGCCCATTCCAGCCCATTAAAGGCAATGGAATAGAAGTTTGGGGCAAAGTTTGGGAACTAATATCCTCTTTTCCTAGGTCCCCTCAATCCAGCTCTACAACCTCCCGCATCCTTACAGCCACTAAGTAAGTCCAACTCTTCTATCCTGACCTCACAGCCCACAGCCAGTCCCCAAAGCTTCACCCCTGACGGCCCATACGCAGCCTTCTACCCTGATTCCTCAGCCCAAACCCATCCTGCTTACACCTCACCAACTCCCAACCCCTCAAGCTGATTGTTTAACCCATCCATTCCCCTAGCCCCAGGTCTCCTGGGGTAGGCTGATCCCCACTTGCCTACGAGAAGGTAAGTCCAGACCAGCACCAGCGCTGCCGCCATCTCTGCCCCAACCTCAGCTGGGGCCCCTCTGACTGACACAGACAGGCAGGTGCTGAAGGGGGAGGGCAGAGGAGAGGGTATTCTGACAGGGTAGCTGGGTCCTAGTTGCAGTCCCAAATATTCTCCTGTTCACTGTATTCCACCCCCACTCTAAGACAGTGACTTATTTGGCGGCGGGGGGGGGGTTGGGGGTGGAAAAGAAGGATACGCTATGGAGCAGGAATGTAATATGCCCTTTAGCCGATGTGGAGGTACAGATTTGTCAATTTCTCTTCATATCTCTGTCCAAACCAAGCACCCATGGGCAAAGCCCTGTGCTGGGTGCTGGGAGAGAAGTATGTCTTCTCTGGCCAGGATGGGGTAAGTGGCAGCCTGCCTAATGGCAGCTTGCCTGGAGGCAGGGGAATGGATGAGGTCACCTCTTATTTCCTGTGTCTATTGGCTGACTCTCCCTTGAGAGAGGACACCAGCTGGGTTCTTTATTTTATTGTTTAATATGTGTGTGTTTCTTTTCTTTTTCTTTAAGAAACACTTTACTGATGCTTTTTAAAAAATCACCATGATTTTTACAATGATTCCCCCCCCCCAACCTGATAAAACCCTTCCCTGTAACAAAGCATAGTTGAGCAATACAAGTCAACACATTGGCCATACCTGACCATGTATGCCTCATTCCATACTTAGAGTCCACACCCTCTGAAAAGAGACAGCAGGGGTGCTTCACCCTCAGTCATCTGAAATCATGACTGTTCTCTGTAGTAATCAGAGTTCTGAAGTCTTTCATTGTGTTTTCCCTCATAGTACTGTGGTCATTGTGGTCACCATTGTGGTCACTGTTCTTCTAGGTCTGCTTACCTCATACTGCCTAAGTTCATAAAAACTCTTCAGGTTATTCCATATTCTTCATATTCATAGGTTTTCAAAATATAATCATTTCATTGCATCCATATGCCACAATTTGTTCAATCATTCCTGGGCTGATGGGCACTCTTCCTTCCAGTTCTTTATTACTAAAAGTGCTAAAATAAATATTTTTGCATATATGAGGCCTTTCCACCACCCCCCTTTTTCTTCCTTTCTCTCTGTCTCTGTCTCTATCTCATCCTATCCATTGTAAACTTAACAATCATCAACAAACACAAACATTTCAAAATACAAAGAGACAAAGAGTGTCAAGTCACAGAACCTACATAGAATGGTCCCCCCTCAGCCTGTTATTTGACTCATTACCATATTCATTCTCATCATCCTGAATTCTAAGATAAACTTTATGTTTAAATTATGTTTAGACATTTCCTTATTAATTTCTAAAATTTCAACATCTTTCTCATTAACTAAATACTTAGTTCTGAGATCTTAGACCACGTTTTTAAATGATTACTCACCTAATAAACTGAAGAAACCTCTTTTTCCCTATGGGTAGTTGCTCATCTCTTTTTATCAAAACTCTTAATCTTCTTGGTTTAAATAAATATCAAAGTTAGTGGCTACATGACTTATTAGCAACATAACTAACAACAATAACACAAAGGCCTACTTATTTAAAAAAATTATTTGCAATCTTTTAGCTGTAAGAAAGATCATAGCCAGACTCATCTTTTACCACCACTATTACTTTTGATCTCTCCTCACATCTAGAGCACAGTCCCACCACTCAACTCTTGTGATTTCAGCTGTCTTTCAAATCTTCTTGTTTCTTCACAACAGAAGATAAGAACAGTTCTGCCAGGAAATATGTTTTCTTCATTTTCTTTCTTTCATTTTCTCAGTCTCTTTCAAACCCTCACTGTCTTTCCCAAATGACAGTTAAACTCAGTCTCTCTAGAGATGACAGTTAAAACTCAATCTCTACAAATACCAGTTAAAATTTAATCTCTTTACAAATGGCAGTTAACACTCTTTGCTTCTTCATAGATCAAAGTTAAAACACTCCCTCACCCCTGACTTCTCAAGAAGTGGCAGTTAAACTGTCATTGTTCAAAATTCCAAAACTTCTTAAAAATAGGATAACTATATCTAAAGTCTCTATAGGAAAACACATTTAAATAGATGTTACAAGTACTATGTAAGAAACTGTGGACTTTTGTTTCCTATAGGTTAAGAAAAAAGAAAGGAAAGAAGGAGGGAGGGAGGGAAGGAAAGAAGGAAGAAAAGAAAAGGAAGGAAGGAAAGAGAGAGAAAGGGAGGGAGAGAGGGAGGAAGAAAAAGAAGCATCTAAAATTCAACTTTCATCTCAGGCTGGCATCAAGTTAGCTTCTATGAAGGTGAAGGAGAGGATACCTTTCTTCCTAGGGCATCTCTCTCAGAGGGGGTGCAGGAGTGAGGATGGAGGAGGTGGTCCCTTCCAGGAATAAGGAAAAAAAGTGTTCTGGGGAAAGAAAATGACACTGATGGGCTCCTGCAGGGAGGGCACAATAGTACCCAGACCAGAGGGGACATGGTGCCATCAAGAAAACTGTCAGGGGGGCAGCTAGGTGGCGCAGTGGATACAGCACTGGCCCTGAAGTCAGGAGGGCCTGAGTTCAAATCAGACCTCAGACACCTAACACTTACTAGCTGTGTGACTCTGGGCAAATCACTTAACCCTAATTGCCTAAAAAAAAAAAAAAAAACCAAAAACTGCCAGGCTCTGCCCCTCATACTGGACTCCACGTGATTCCGCATCCTTCTCCCGCTGCCTCCACTGTTATTTTTAGAGTAACTCCTTCACATGCTTAGTGATCTTAAGGTGGCAATGACAGTACCCTGATGCCACTTGAGTCTCATGGAGGCATGTCACCTTTACTGACAGACCTGTTGCCACTTCTTCCCCATCCATCCCTCCCATCACTTCAAAGAGAAAGAGTGTGCTCTAAGATGGAGTAGGGAGGCTCTCATGCCCTCCAGGAAGTTGATGCCCAGTCCTAATACCCTTTATGGCCCCCCCCACTCTCTACTCCAGAGTACAACATGTGGATATATGTAAGATTGTTTCCTCCCTCCATGCCCACTACACCAAGGCTGGGTGGGAATTACCATTAATGCTCCCATGTCAGACAAGCACTAAAGAAGCATGCGGCTTTCAATGGTTTGGGGAATTCTTGACCTGTCTGGACCTCAGTTTTACATTACATTAGAGGATGGACCTTCCTGCATAGCAGTTGAGAAAGGAGGTGGCAGGGGAGGCCTGTGAGGGTAGAGGAGGATAAGTTTAGGCTAGCTCCTAGGATCTATCACTGTCTTATCTCTATGTCCTTTCTCTCCCCCCCCCCCCCAATTCTGTCTTGGTATGTCCTTATCTCTGCTTCTCTAGCCTCTCTCTCTCTCTCTCTCTCTCTCTCTCTCTCCCCTTTTGTACCCTTTACCTATGTCTCTGTCTTTGTCTCTGTCTCTACAAGAGTTTTTCCATCTTGGTGCCCCTCTGTACCTGCATCCCAATCCTGCTCCTCTATATCTGTCACCTTATCTTTCTGCCTCTTGTGTCTCTGTCTCTTTTGTGTGGCTTTGTATCATTTTCCCACACTGTCTATCTCTTTAACTCTCTGTTTCTCCATTACTCTGTATCCATTTCTCCATCTCTGGATCTGCTCTGTATTGGGTTCCCCAAGTCTGTCTCTTTATAACTATCTCCTCAACCGTTATCTTTGCATGCCTTCGTATCTATCTCCCAAATTCTCTCTTCCCCTTACACATTTAAATGGAAGGGCTGAGCTTGTGATGGTGCCTATCTGCCACCAGAGGGCCCCCGTACCTGTTTTCACTTGGGATCTACGCCTGCGCTAGAAAGGGTCAGTCAGGCAACCAGTATCCTAGAGAACGTTATCTGTCAGCCTGAATACTGAGGCAGGGGAACGGATGTAATGACCTCTTCAGGCCTTTCAGTTGGATTCGATGTCTCCTTACCTTTCTGCTTCCACCCTGCCTTTTATTTTTTTAGGGACATCCCCTCCACTCCACCCCACCCCCAAAGAAAAAGAAAACTATTTTGGGAAACCAGGGTCAGGTAGAGAGCTACCAGCTCCCTTAAGGAACCAGGGAAGCTGAATGTTTTCTGACCCCCAGTTTAGCTTAAGGGCCCTGAATGTCCCTAAGTGATTCTGGGTCTAGACCAGATAATTTAATCAAATTGTGTATTTATTAAGTACCTACAATGTGCATAGCACCATGCTAGGTGATGAGCAGGGAACAAAACTGTGTGAGACACAGTTGCTATTCTCATAGGAACTTCTGCTCTGGTCATGAGGCAAGGCATGTAACATAAAAAGATAACCATAATGATAAAGCAGGAGGGCCCAGTCGATGGAGGGCTGGTCTTGGTGCCAGGAAGACCTGAATTCATACCTCTGATACATTCTGACTAGCTGGGTAATGGATACACTTAACCTCTTGGTTCGCTAGGCCAATTCATAGCAGAGAAGGTACCCATTTCCATTGGTAGAGGGAATTTCTTATACCAGTGAAATCATAAATCTAGTCCTTATCCCTATTTTAATAATAACTGATATTTATCTGGCATTACAAAGTTTGAGAAGAATTTAGCATTCATTTGAACTTCACCACAACTGGGGTGGAAGTGGGGTAGGTGTTATTAGCATTGCTACCCCCATTTTACAGAGGAGGAAACTGAGGTTAAGAAAGGTTAAGCAGGATTTGGACCTAAATCTTTCCCAATACCAGATGCAGCAAAGTTTCCATTCTATCATGCTGCCTCTCTTTCCATGGAAATATAACCTAAGTGCCAAAATCATCCTTCTGTCAATATGCACCGGAGGGACACAAAAAAGTGATCTGTCTCTGTGGGCTGGAGTGATAATATTAATAATGACTGCCCAGGTAGTTTCATGACTTAGGCACTGGCTTCTCAAGCCACTAATTGTGGGATTTGAGCCCCACCTGGGGGTGTGAACCATTCTTTTGTAGCAGTGAAAGTATCCTTTTTGTAGAGGCAATATGGCATTAGACCCTGAATCAGAGGTGTTAGTTTCAACATTTAATAGCTCTGTGGCCTTGGAAAAGTCATTTCACTTCTCTGAAACTCTTTTCATTTGTAAAATGGAGATTTATAATGTAACCTGTGGTTTAGCACTTCAAGCTCTGCTGTTACAACTACCACCTCTTCCTTCCAAGTAAGAATGAGTGAGGTATAATCTATGGACATCTCCTCCCCCCCACACATGCCACCCCATCATTTGCTTTGGTTCATTTTGCCCTTGCCCTTGCCTCTGGAAATCTCAAAATATAACTAGACTATAGCTCCCACAGCAGATCCTTGACAAGCATTCAGGGTAAAATTAGTATAATGGGTGCAGGCCATCCTTGAATACTTGCTTGGAGTCCAAAAATCCTATTATCCTTATATCTGGTGGAAACCTAGACATAAGCATTACTCTGAGATTTCCCAGAGGCAATTCTGAAATGAGTCAAAGAGTGACTAAAGGGGCAGAGATGCCTAAGATTGGACCCAGTCTGTATAAGGCCAGAGCTTGGGGCACTAGGCCACAGGTCACAATAATACTTACATGGCCTACTCTACTTCCATAGTTCCAGTAATTCCACAGAACTCTATGAGCTAGGTAAGTGCAAATCATCACTAAAGGCTTCTTGGAGAAGGTTAGTTTTGACTTTGAGGAGGAAAGGAAGGTAGAATTTCTCTTTTCTACTCTTTCCAATTATAGTGCTCAGCACTGAATACTTACATCACAACAACCTTGTGAGGTAGTTAGTGCAAATAATCTAATCCCCATTTTATAGAGGAGAAAACTGAGACAGGTTAAATGCTTTATTCATTCATGCAACTAACAGGTATCAAAGACAGGACTAGAACTCAGGCCTTCTGACTCCCAAGTCCAGATCTTTACATTATATCACAAGTGAGATATGAAAATATGTATTAACAGTTTGGGAGGGAACGAAAAAAAGAGTGTGAGTTCTTAGAAAATGCCGACTCAAGGAAGGGTTGCTACATTTTATTTTTTTTTCCACAACCTCCCTCTGTATCTCTGGGGCTCCCACGCCTGATGATCGCTGCCTGCGCCTTGCAAAATACATCTTTACAATCCCTCCAAACCCAGCTAAATATAGACTTTCTTTTTAAGCAATAAGCAAGAGAAGATTTGGAGAAATCTCTTCTCATCTCTTCACTGACCCCCCCCCAAAAAAGTCCCACTAATAAACATACTCCTTCCCTTCCCTCCTTGGACAGATATATGAAGTGTGCGTGTTTCCTATGTGAGTATGCTTCTACAGACGTGTGTATATTATAAATACGTCAGATCTTGAGATGGGGGAATGAAATGAGGAGGAGATGGTTGTAATGCCAGAAACGGGAGGAGGAGAGAGAATATGGATTACCGAGAGGGAAGGGATTGGGGCACAGGGTCATTATAGAGATCCCTCTGCCTCCAGGCTAACTGGAAGCCCAAGATTTAGGTGTTAAGGACATGGAAGATTCGGTGTTTTAATGTTAGGAACGACTAAAGAGTGAAGCTCTCTGGGGACCTGGTGGGTTTACCTTGGGTTCTGTCCCCCCTCAGGAAGCTGGGAAGATTGAAAAGATTTCCAGGTCCTGAAGTAATGGCAGCAGCTTTGGGAGAAGCTGACCAATCCCCTTTAAGTGGGACCACGGGAGGGAGGGACGGTAATAATGGCTGACATTTACATAGCACTTTCAGGTTCACAAATTGATCCATTATCTCACTAGAGCCTCACAAACAAGCCTGTGGAGGTAGGTACAACAGATATTATTATCGTCCCTATTTTACAGAGAAAGAAACGGGGCTCAGCAAAGTTAAGTGATTTGCCCAGGGTCACACAGCTTATAAGTGTCCCACCTGGGATGTGAGCTCAGGTTACCTGGAAGGCCAAATTCAGCACCTTGTTTGCTGTGCCATGCTGCCTCTGCCGTCAACTAGAGAGGCCTTTCACAAATAATACAGAAAGAACCGATTGCCCCAAATGAAATACCGGGAGTCCCAAAAGTCTTAGTACAGGTTGAATGGCTATTCCACCTCAAATGCTCAGACTCAGACCCATTCAAGACACCCCAATTTGCCCAGGTGGAGGCCCACGCTCACAGTCACCCTTCACCTCAGACAAAATGTTAAGAGGAACTCAGACTTACGTAAACACACACTGCAAAATGTGTACTCAGTTGGAGACACAGACAGGCACATTCACATAGAAAATAAGAGGTTTGGCCTAGATAATCACTAAGGTGTCTTCCAGTTCTTCCAGGCCACAGTTCTGTGATTCGATGACTGACCACCCACCTAAGCAGCATATGATTTCAGAGCTCGAGCCCTTGAGGTCATCTAATCCAACCCTCTTCCCCTCATCGTTTTACAAATGAGGAAACTGAGGCCCATAGGGAAGAAGTAACAGAGCCAGGAGGGTGTCACAAGCTCATCCTCACCAAGGCCAGACCCCACTAGGGGAAGGGATGAGGTGGGGGAAGCCTACCACGAATCCACAAAGTCGATCTTCCACTCACAGGGCCTGGGGGTCCGCTTCTCTTCTGCTGACCTTCTCACAGAAATGGTGCTGTCAGTAGCAGCAGGGAACTGAGTTGGGGGGGGTGGGGGGAAAGAGGGGACCAGGCACAAAATGTACTGATATAGGGAGTAAAGGGGATGAGAGGCCTGAGTCCCAGTCCAAATCCTAATGCCCTCAACAACCAATCAATGAATTCAGTTCAACAAACACTTGTTAAGGGCCTACTATGTGCAAAATGAGAGGCAAAATGTGGCAGAGTGGATAGAGGGCTGCCTTTGGGGACAGGAAGACAGGCCCTCAAGCCCTTCCTCAGATACATGGGCAAGTCTCTCATGAGCTGAAGATTCACTCTACACCAGGAGCAGGAGTTTCCATCCTGGGATTTCTCCCACACCAATGAAATCACAAGTCCAGTCTAAGCCCTTTCCCCCACATGAATGAATGAGTGAGTGAATGAATGAATGAATGAACTTCATGGTACTGGACATCATGGGAAAAAAGGACAATCCCTTTAGAGACAGCTAGATGACATAGTGGATAGAGCCCCATGTCCCAGGAGGACCTGAGTTCAAATCTGGCTTCAGACATTTACCAGTTGTGTGATGTTGGCCAAGTTACTCCACCTCTGTCTGCGTCAATTTCCTCAACTGTATAGTGAGAATAATAGTAACACCTACCTTCCAGGGCTATTGTGAGGATCAAATGAGATAATATTTGTAAAAAGTGCTTAGCACAGTGCCTCACACATAATAGGCACTTAATAAATGCTTCCTTTCTTTGCAGTCTGTGTGGTATTGGGGGAAGAACCAAAGATATACACAGATCACTGTAATATACATTAGAATGTGATAGAGTGAATTTGGAGAGGTTTAATAAAGGAGGATGGAATATCTGAGGAAGATTCAGAGGGTCGATGATGACTGGTGATTCCCCACCTCCTGACACAGAGGTCAGGGATGAAACATGAAGAAGAAAGATTTTCAGACATAGGCAATATGGGGATTTGTTTTGTTTGACTCTGCATTTTTTGTTACAAGAATTTTGTCTTTCTTTTTGTTTTTCCAGTGTGAGGAGGGAAGGTGGGAGGGAGAGAAAATAAATATTTGTTAATTGAAAATACATTACATTTAATTAAGAAAAGAAGAAAAAGGCTTGAGGAAGGAGAGATTGCATCTAGGCCAGAAGATCAACGAAGGCTTCGGGTGGGAGGTGGCACCAAGCTGGGCCTTGATAAAAGAGGATTCCAACAGGCTGAGATGAGAGGTGGGGGGAAGGTCCATTCCAAAGCATGGGAGGAGGCAATGTGTGCAAATGCACCAAGGTGGGAAAGGACAGGCTGAGAATGAAGAAGAGTGCATTCCCCTTAACTTGTTGAGTACAGAGTCTGATGAGCACAAGGGAATAGTGGGAAATAAGTCTGGAAAGATAAAAGGAAGCCAGGTTATACAGGGCCTTGAATGGCAGGCTAAGAAGTTTGCATTTTATTTGGCAAGCAATAGTGAGTCACAGGAAGTCTGCAAATGGAAGGGACATGGTCAGACCTGTGTCTTAGGAAGATTATAGTAGGGGCTGTGTGAAAGAGACACAGAGAGCAGCTAGCAGGCTACTGCAAAAATCCAGGCGAGAAGCAACAAAGACCTGATACTGTTTGTAACAGTGATACTGTTTGAGTGGAAAGAGGTGGGGAGAGAAGGTTTCGAGAAATATCGTGTAAGTAGATGCTACCAGACTTCACAACTGATTGGATGTGTGGAGGAGAGAGGAAAAAGATGATGTCTGGTTTTGATATATATGTACATATAGTATGTATGTGTGTATGCATATATGAATATAAAGTCAGGAGGCCCTGAATTCAAATCTGGCCTCAGACACATACTAGCTGTAGTGTGTGACCCTTGGGCTAGTCACTTCACCCTGTCTGCCTCAGTTTCCTCATCTGTCAAATGAGTTGGAGAAGGCAATGGCAAATTACTCCAGTATCTTTGCCAAGAAAATCCCAAATGAGGTCATGAAAAGTCAGACATGACTAATGGACAAAACAAGAGAAATAAAGAAATTGAGAGAGAGATCAGGTTTGGAGGAGAAAACGAGTTCTGTTTTGGACATGCTGAATCCATGTAGAGATATGCAACAGGCAGCTGGAAATATGGGATGGATATAGGGCTGTGCTGGCAAATGTTAACAACTGGTTCTCTCGTTAAAAAAAAAACCCTGTATGAATAACACACTTTTAAGTTTAATCTGAATAATTAATGTTTCACTTTCTTAATTAATTTCTAATTAATCACTTTCTTAAGTCAAGATAACAAAACAACAAATCAAATCCTGATTTCTATCCTTTGCTGATTTCCAAGGGGTAAATGCTCACACTGAAAATTGAATAGTTGACCAACTTTGATAGACTTAGCTCTTCTCAGCAATACAAGGATCTAAGACAATTCTAAAAGACTCATGATGGAAAATGCTATCCACATCTAGAGGAAGAACTATGGAGTATGAATGCAGATCAAAACATACTATTCTTTCTTTCTCTCTCTTTCTCTCACTCTCTCTCACTCACTCTCTCTCTCTCTCTCCCTCTCTCTTTTGTTTCTTCTTTCTCATGGTTTTTCCCTTTGGTTCTAATTCTTCTTTACAACATAACTAATGTGGAAATATGTTTAATATGATTGTACATGTATAGCCTATATCAGATTGCACACTGTCTTGGAGAGGGGGGAGCAGAGGGGGAGGAGAAAATTTGGAACTCAAAATCTTATAGAAGTGAATGCTGAAAACTAAAAATAAATAAGTAAAATTTTTAAAAAATGAAAAAAATTTCCCTCTAATTCTCATGTTTTAAATAAGGTAATAAAGCTTATCATCTTCTACAATCCTTCCCCCCCCAAAAAAAGAAAAGAAAATTGAATAGTTGGTTACCAACAGCTGATATGAGCTAGTTCTAACACTCCACTGAACTGGAGCTTAAAGAGATCAGGACTGAGGAGAGAGATTTGGACATCCTTCTTACAGAAATGATGGCTAAAGTCAGGAAAATGGATGAGATGGACAAGAGAAGGTTTTAGAAAAAAAGAGGGAGGAGGACAGAGAGAGAAATGTCTTTAGTGGATAAAAGAAAGAAGAGAAATCCCCATAGGAATCAGACAGGAAAAGCTAGGTGACTTAGAGCTGGGTGACAGAAGGCTGATGGTTGGGGTTATCCAAGGTTAAGGATTAACAGAATGGAAACAGAAAAAGTCAAAGGATGTGTTTGTGGACATGTGTGTGCACACTAGTGTGTGCGTGCGTGTGTGTGTGTGTGTGTGTGTGTGTGTGTGTGTATTTATGGGTGGAGGAGAGGGCATCCTTGAAATGAGTCTAACCATGTTTGGATTCAGTCAAAGGGCTGCACTGGAGGACCACATGTGGCCTTAAGGCTGAAGGTTCCCTACTTCTTTTATTCAGGGTCATACTTAAGAAGAGGGCAGCTAAGTGGCAAAGTGGATACAGTGCTGGTCCTGGAACCAGGAGGACCTGAGTTCAAGTCCCATTTCAGATACTTCTGTGTGACCCTGGGCTAGTCATTTCCACCCTGTTTGCCTCAGTTTCCTCATCTGTCAAATGAGCTAGAGAAGGAAATGGCAAACCCAAAAATGGGGTCACAGAGAGTCAGATACAGTGACTAAAAAAACAACTGAACAAAAATACTTGAAGGTTCAGGTAGTGATCACTGCTATGCTCTCCAACTAGGGAAGCATCTTCCATTCCTTCCCCATCTTACCAGTTTAAGTCACACTGCTCATTGCTGATGGGTATAGATCTTCAAAGTGCCGAGTGAATTGTCCATAAGGAGGGATCTGCCTTCACCTTCATCTCTCTTTCTCTCAGTTTCCCCACCTGTAAAATGAAGGCAAGCACCAAAAACTTCTTTACCAAATAGGAGAAAAGTGTGCTTTGAAACCAAATTTCCCAGGGAAGAGAAGGGACAGATTTACCAATTAATTCAACAACTACTTGTTAGGGACCAACTTTTGTTGTTCAGTCATGTCTGACTCTTCATGGTATCTCTTGGCAAAGATATTAGATTGGTTTGTCTTTTCCTTCTCCAGTGGATTAAGGCAAACAGAAGTTAAGAGACAGCTAGTAAGTGTCTGAGGCCAGATTTGAACTCAGGTCTTCTTGACTCCAGGCCCATCACTCCATCCACTGAGCCACTTCGCTATCTCCTTAGGGACAGATTAGGTGACAGTAAGAAGCAATGGCAAGAAACAATGGCACACTGTTTCTCTGCAGGCTGAACAAACAGAAATGGGCTGGTACTGCAGCAAAAGCAATGGTTTTCACATTAAAAATTTCCTCACTGGACCAAATGTCTCCCCAAAGGGGATGAGTGGAATATGAGATGGGGGGAGTCTTTGCTTGGGGAAAAGACTATTAGGATTTAGGTCTGAATCGGAAGCAGGGAATGCATGGGATGAGGTGACCTCTAGCTTTCCCATCAGTCTCCCTCTCAACCCTAGGGAAGAAGTGATTGCAAAGCACTTAGCTCTCCCTAAAAGCTTCTTCTGGAATTGTGAATGCAATGGGCAAGAAGGGGGAGGGAAGCAGCCCAACAAAGCAGGGGCCCATTAAATAATAATTCTCCTTATTAATTCTGTTCTGGTCCACTTGGGACTTCATTTGGCCAGCATATTAGAGGGCTACATCGCTACCTCATCCCAGATCTCGAAGCATATAACTTGACTTTGCCCCAAAAATACCATAGGCTAGGTTAAGGCTAGGCATCCTGGTAATTCAGTAACATATCTGAGCTCCAGTTAAGAAAGAAGGGTGGGGAGGAAAGGAGAGATATTGGCATTGGAGGCTAGGAGAAACTAGCAACTTAGTTTTGCTATTGTTTGTCTCCCTGAAGGCCTTGAGCATCAGTTTCCCCATCAAGTCAGAAGCAAGGAAGAGCTCCTCAGGCATTTGAGATGATTGATCCTTCTGGGTACCAGAGGTGATAAGCATAGAACTCCAGTCCACACAAGACTATAGAAGGCTCTGTTCAACCCCATACCCCATAAAGGGTAAAAGCCCTTGGGGCTCAAGTAGGTCTTTTTAAAGGATTCTCCAACTTTGGCCCTAATCCTGATCTTAAGATTTAGCAAAGGCCAGACTGCAGGAAAAGTCAGGGTCCAAAGCCTTCTCTCTATCCTTCCCCCAAGAAAAGCAGTGGCATGATGGAAAGGACAGGGCAGCTAGGTGGCACAGTGGATAGAGTACTAGGCTTGGAATCAGGAAGACATCTTCCCAGTTCAAAACCAGCCTCAGACACTTACTAGCTATGTGACCCTGGACAAGTCACTTAACCCAGTTTGCCTCAGTTTCTCATCTGTAAAGGAAAAAAGAAATGATCTGGAGGAGGAAACAGCAAACCACTCCAGTATCTCTTCCAAGAAACTCCCCACCGCTCAAAAGATGGAGTCATGAGGAGTCAGACCGAAAAGACTCAACAATAACAAATGGAAAGGACACTGTCTTAGAAGTCAGAGGACCAGGGTTTAAGTCCTAGCTTGGCCCCTAGGTCACTTGTTTTTTGCCCATTGTTTTGGGGGGAGGGTGCTAATTGAATATCTGAGCTGAAAGGGACCCTATGAATAAATTTCTTTGCTAGCAATGTTCCCTTGAACAAGTTAGTCTCCCTCTTTGGGGCACTAGTTCCCTTATCTGTTTAAAAAAAAGAGAGAGGATATTGGATTAGATCGCCTTTAAGATGTCTCCCAGCTCCAAACCTATCGTTATCATCGTTATTATTATTACTATTATTGCTATTATTATTGTTTTTCTTGTTACATATTTAAAGACAGCCTAAAGGTTTGCAAAGTGTTTTCCTCACAACAACCCAATGTAGTAGCAACAGCCCCAAGAGGGAGGCAGTGAAAATATTATTGTCATTATGCAGACGAGAAAATAGGCCCAGCAGTCGAGTGATGTAGCCAGGGTCATAAAGCTAGCAAATGAATTTGTGGTCCTAAAATCTCTGAGGTACCTTTCAGCTCTGACATTCTACGAAACCTCCCACACGGGAGAAATAGAGAGGACCTCGGGGGTGGGGGGTGGGGGGGCTGTCTCCCAGGGTGAGCTGGGCTAGGTTGGGTTAGAGTGTAAGCAGGAGGCAAGACTCCAGGGTCTCCTTCCAGTCTGGAGCTCAGTTCCTCCTAGCCTTTCCCGAAAAACCCTTTAGTTCCGGCCCTGTCTGGAGACTGGTTCTGTGCTGGGGTTCCCAGACCCTTTCCCCATTCTTATCCCCAAAGGTCAGCTTATCTAGATCCCAGGGTCCTAGACACCCCCTATTCCAATCAGCTTCTTAGGGCTTGGAGGGCCCTCCATCCCTGGGATGACTCCACTACCCCCCTTCTCTCTAGGCGGACAGAACCAGCTGCCTGAGTGTGGGAAGTGCGGAGGGGGAGGGGGAGGATGGGAAGAGGGGAAAGGGGGGCGGGGAGGGAGGGGGGGGAGGGAGGGCGGCAGGAAGGCTAGAGATTGCAGGAAGCAGTCTCGAGTGGGGGGAGGCTTTGTGCTTGAGTTGTCTTCTGGGTCCTAGGGTCCTCCTTGTACCCCATTTTTAGGCTGTGGGAAAAATGAGGCAGAGGGCACAGGTTCTCTGGGGATGAGATGGAAAAACCCACTCCACTGATCAGGGTATCTGGGGGCGGGGGGCGTGTATCAGTGATGCAGCTTCTTAATCCTCCCAGGGTTTGGGTCCCCCAGGCTGTTCTCAAAGCAGGACCTCAATTCTCTCTGCTTCTAGGGGCATAGTACGGAGATAGAGAGACCAGAATGGGGTGGGGAGGAGGGATAAATACTTCCCCAGCGCCTAGAGGCAACTATTCTAGATAAAGGTAAAAGTCGAGGGGGGGGGGGGGGGGGGGGGGGGGGGAGTCCGATCTCCAGGGCCCTTTTGGCCTCACCTCCAAGAACCTGTTATTTCTGTTGGAGAAACGCCTAGCCCAGAAGCTCCAAGGATCTAGAATAAGGACCGGGACCCCATTTAAACTCACTTTGCAACCTCCTGAAAGGTCAGAGTGGCGCTCTGCGAAATATTCCCTCCACCCAGATCCAAACGGACTGGATCTCGTTTTCTTAGCTATTCCGCCTCTCTCCAACACCACCCAGACAGAGCTGGACGCATGGGGGTACTCTCTAAAAGCAAATCCTTCCGACCTACTCATCTCCTTCCCAGGTTCTGAGTTGGGGGAAGCTGTAATGAAGCAGTTGAAGAGTGTGCCCCCTTTCTTGAAGGGGTGAAGCAGCTATGTTCAGGTCTCTGGATTGGAGCAAGAGATGGAAATGGACAGGCTTGTAGTTGATTGGTGTGTTGGCGGTCGGGGTTTAAGGGGCGGGTCCACTAGTGACTGGCCCTCGAAACCCGGAGAGAGGGTTCCACTGCGAGGGGGAAGCTGGGGCCCAGGTCCCCGGAAACCCCTGTCGCTTTAGGACCCAGAAGGGCCCGTCCCCCAGCGGCCGCTAAGAGAAGGGCACCGGCTCAGTTCTCAGGCAGCAGCGGCTGTGGCAGAGGGAGAGAAAGACAGAGGAAAAGGGGAGTTGGGGGGGGAGGGAAGCAGGCAGGCAAGATAGGCAGGCCGGAACAGAGGGGGAGCGGAGCCTGGACCGAGCTGGGGCTGTGCGAGAGAACAGTGACAGCAGCATAAGAATCTCGAAGAGCTCCGAGGCAGGACCATGGCTCCCGGGGTCCCCCGGCCCCCAGAGATCCGAATCTGCCATCCCGGGTGGGGGATGGACTGACTGCTTGCTTGCCTGTCTCTCGCTGACACCGCCGCCTACAATGTGAACCGGATTCCGCCCGCCGCTTGTTCGGGGGGAGGGAGGGGGGCTCCGACTGTGGTCGGCCGCTTGTTTTGGGGGGGTCAGACTCGAGCGAGCCCCTTGGAGGGTTTTTTGGGGGGAGGGGATCCGGACGGTAGCCGGTCCCTTGTTCGGAGGAGGGGCAGAGAAAGGGGGGATGCGAACCCGGTTCCCCCCATCATGATGAAGACGGAGCCGCGCGGCCCCGGGGGCCCCCTTCGGAGCGCTTCCCCTCACCGTAGCGCCTATGACGCTGGTATCCAGGCCCTGAAAGCCCCGTCCGACAACCCGGGGGCAGACGAGGCCCCGAAGGTCCCCCATCACAAGAAATATGGCTCCAACGTCCACCGGATCAAGAGCATGTTCCTCCAGATGGGGACTGCTGGGCCTCCCGGTGGCTGGGGAGAGGGGAGCAGCGGTGCGGGGGGAGCCGGGCCTCCGGAGCCCCCTCCCCGGGTGCCTGAGCGCTCTGTGCGCCTCTCCCTGCCCCGGGCCAGCAGCCTCAACGAGAACGTAGACCACAGCGCGCTGCTGAAGCTGGGCACCAGCGTGTCGGAGCGGGTGAGCCGCTTCGACTCCAAGCCGGCGCAGCCGCCCCAGCCAGCGCAGCCGCCCCAGCCGCTGTCCAGGCTGCAGGAGACAAGGAAGTTGTTCGAGCGCAGCCCCGCCGGGGCGGCGGCCGGGCCGGGCGGCGACAAGGAAGCCGCCACCCGGCGGCTCCTGAGACAGGAGCGGGCCAGCCTGCAGGACCGGAAGCTGGACGTGGTGGTGCGCTTCAACGGTAGCACCGAGGCTCTGGACAAGCTGGACACCGACGCCGTGTCCCCGACCGTCAGCCAGCTGAGCGCTGTCTTCGAGAAGGCGGACTTAAGGTCTGGCCTCCACCGGGGGCCCGGGGCGCCGCCGCTCAACTCCAAGCTGGTCAGCAAGAGGTCTCGGGCTTTCCTGCCTACGCCTCCCGCCCCGTCGGGTGATGGGCCCACCGAAAAGGAGCGGGGCCCTGGAGGGCAGCCGCAGCCTCAGGGGCAGCCCCAGCAGCCACTGCATCGCTCGGCACCGGTCCGCCCGCCCCCCAAACCCCGGGAGGTGCGCAAGATTAAGCCAGTGGAGGTGGAGGAGAGTGGGGAATCGGAGGCCGAGGCAGCAGCTGGAGAGGTGATCCAGGCTGAGGTGACCGTCCACGCGGCCCTAGAGAACGGGGCCGTGGCTGCAGCGGTCCCCGCCGGACCCCCAGAGGAGCAGAGAGCTCAAGCTGCCCCGGAGGATGAAGGGGACGGAGACAGGGGAGTAGGGGTCTCGGGAGAAGGCCGGGCGCCTGACGTGGCCCCTGAGGAAGGGGATGAGTCCAAGAGGGAGGACTTCTCCGAAGCGGACTTAGTGGACGTGAGCGCCTATAGTGGGCTTGGGGAGGACTCTGGGGGTAGTGGGCTGGAGGAGGAAGAGGAAGAGGACGACGAGGAGGAGGAAGATGGGGAACCCCCTTATGAGCCAGAATCGGGGTGTGTAGAGATCCCAGGGCTCTCGGAGGAGGAGGAGCCGGTCCCCAGCCGGAAGATCCATTTCAGCACTGCACCCATCCAAGTAAGTGAGGTCCCTTGGCACCCACTCCCCCCCAACCCCCTGCCATGTGCGTTCTGCCCGCCTCCGCCCTGCCAGCTGAGGTTGGCACGTTGAGTCAGCTCCTTCATTGGTGGGAACCCTGCCCCCTCCCAGCTATTCCCTACAGCTCTGACCCAGAAGTGATTATATTTGGGAGGGGGTATTGCTTAGTTAGAACTATTTATATGGGATAAAATAAAGCTCATCAGAGCCTCCCTCTAGAAGCTGTACCCTGTGTTGGAGTAAGGGCAGGCACCAGGCTAGCATTGCACCAGTCCCCCTCCCCATGCCCTACATCTGCTTTCCCCTCCAGCGAGGGTGGCTGTCAGGGTATCTACAGTTAGCCATCCTTCAGGTCCCCTTTGGCGAGCTGGCCTACTCTTCCCTTCCTCCCCCACCTCCAACTATGTGTCAGAGGGAGAAGGTGGGGAGGGAGGAAGAGGAGGTGACTCTCCCTTTCCTGCTCACCCACACAGCTGCCTGGAGCAGGCAGTCAATGCCCTGCCCTTGATAATGCCAGATTAGTTTTCCCATTCCCAGAAATCCCTTCATTCTGGGAGCCTAGGGGCAGACAGTGAGATAGTTGGGGGATGGGAATGGGGAGAAGAGGGTAGCAGCCTGAGAAGACTCCGAACTTAAGGTAGAGGGCACAGAGAACAGGCAGGTGGAACAAACCTGAGAGATTGTTGCCCTCTTCCCCCTCCCCCAAAAGGGGGGCCAGAAGGAGGCAGTGCTTTCCCCTGTCCTATCTAAATGGGCATTTCCCCCATTTCAACTTTGCAGAAGTGAAAGGGGGAAGTAGCAAAGGGAGAGCTCTGGAGTGGGATCACATGACTCCTAGGGTGGTAGGGAGGTGATATGGTCTAGGAACTTTCTTCCTCTTGGGACTTCCCTCCCACTCCCTCACCCCAACCCCCACCTCACTGGAGCTCCTGAAGGACCTGGGTTTTCCATGGTGGTGTTAGTAAAGATGGATTGAGATCTCCAGGGTGAGGAGCTTGAAGTCTGTCTCTGGTAGGGTGCTGGAGGGGCTGGAAGGGAGGCCTTCTTGACTTCCTATGAATGAGGCCCCCTGGGGATATCAAGAAAAAAGAGATGGGGAAATGGAGACAATCCTGAAAGGGAGGGGGCCTGATTCATGCCCCCTCCTTCTTTACAATCATTTAAAGGGCCAGATGCCCCCAAGGCTTGTCCTGGGGAAGAACCTACCCAGGTGGTAGATTCCATTTGTCAGATCATAAAGACTCTCCACCCCCATAACAGAATAGAATGTTAGAGCTAGAAAAAGGGATCTTAGAGATTACTTAGTGCTACCCCTTTATTTTAAAGGGGATAAAACTGAGGCTAGCTGGTTCTTTCCACACTCCTTTAGTAATAGTGAGAAAGAGGAGGGGGGAGGAAGTTTGGATGCCTTGAACTGCTTCTCCATTAAGATTCCCCTTTCTAAGCCCTGATTACACACACACACACACACACACACACACACACACACACACACACACA
>NW_020954579.1:6428719-6433387 GCF_900497805.2 Vombatus ursinus | reverse complement strand
CACACACACACACACACACACACACACACACACACACACACACACACTCACTACTGTGCCTAATAAATGCTTTTGATTCTTTAGATGAGAATGGAAAGTGTGCGTGTGTGTGTGTGTGTCTCTCTGTGTGTGTGTGTGTGTGTGTGTGTGTGTGGACAGAGGGGGAGAGGTATTGGAGTAACATAGCAAAAAGTGAATCCCAGGTCTGGCCCCAGCACAGACCTTTGCAACCCCAGCATTTCTGTAGCTTCCTTTCCTCCATAAGTATGTCCTGGCTTTGAACTCCCTCACTCAGATCGAGCCCTAGAACTAAGACTGCAGAATCCTCTGGCTTGGGTAACTCTGGGGCCTGGCTTTCCCTTCCCTCTCTCCCCTTCCTAGACTGGCATGAGGGGCTAGCGTTCCACCCCCCCCATCTGTTTGTTTATCATTTCCATAACAACCTCATGACCAATGACCAGCCCTTCCTTCCCTAGGGATTGGGAGAGGCAAAACTTCCCTTCCCCAGTCCCTGAGCTCTCCCTTTCCAGCCAGACTCAAATGAGAAGGGTGAAAAGTGGATGGTCTCACCCCTCATACACAATCAGGACCTGTGTTTTACCCCTGGGTAAGGGGAGCAGAGGGTCCAGGCTCTGATAGCCCTTTCACCAGCCAATCTCCCCTAATCAGATGAAGCCACAGTCACTAAATGTCAGAACTGGGAAGGGACCTTAACAGATCACTCTATTCCAATTCCTTCCTTTCACATCAGAAGAAACAGGATCGGTAGAAGGAAAATGACTTGCCAGAGGTCACACAGACAATTAGTGGCAGAGACAAGCACAGAACCCAGATCTTTTGACTGCTCTTCTATTATGCCATGCTGTCCTTTTCTCAGGGTGTAGGAAGGTGATAAAACCTTGGTAGGGTGAGGAGAGAAGAGAATATAAGAAAGGGGGAGTCCTTTGACCCACTAAGAAGGAGTACCTTAGCGCAGGTGAGGCTATCAGGAATTGTTTGACCTTGTTTCTCTAGGTCCTGCTCCAGGATATTTTGACACCCATTTGGCAAGAGCCCCTTGACTTTGAGAAGTTAATAGACTTTTAACCTTGACCTTTAGAAAACGTGACTGTATAATTGAGACCTTAGGTTAAAGACCTGTATAAGTGTGAACTGTAAATGACCTATGTTTTATGACTTATGATCTTTGGGGGCATTTTTTGCTCTCCCACCTGAAACTGTGATGTTGGGGATCTGTCCCCCAAGTCCATTCTCCTGGGACATTGATAACCTTTTGACACCTGGGATCCCAAAGCTATGAGACCCATAAACTGATCACTCTGAAGCAGGGTGGGGGTGGGATCAGTCAATTAGCATTTCCTTGACTTGGATGATTATGTGATTGTACCAGACCCCTCTGGGGCCTAGAGAGAAATGTAAGACTCCAGCTCATCTCAATGAGGAGATAAGACACACACACCCCATGGGAAGATAGCTAACTTGACAAGGCAGCTGTGTGATAAGTGCCTGCCAGAGTGTGAGGAGCAGACAATGAGTGGTGTAGGATTCAGAGGAGGCAGAGCTATCCCTGTGGGCTTAGGTGAGCTAAGAAGGCTTCAGGGAGAGAGTGAATTTGGAGCTGGGCCTTCAAAGTTTGGTTAGGATTTTGATAGAAAAGAGAGGAGAAGGAAGGGCCTGGCCTGGATGGTTTGGGTGTGAGCAAACGCACAGAGCTGAATTTGAGAGACTGTGTGGTGTAATGAATAACTCACTAGTTGTACTTGCTGTCAGCAACACTTGAGTTCAAATCCTGCTTCTGACTCTCACTAGCTTGTGTGACCCTGGGCAAATCACCTCAAACTTTCATTCCCTCATCTGTAAAATGGGTCTAATAATAAATCCTACCTCACAGAATTGTTGTGAGGACCAATTGGGTTAAAAAGTACTTTAAAAACCTTGATGGCACTATAGAAATGTTAGTTATTCTTATTAGGTGGGGGGGGTGGAAGGGGGACAGTAAGTAGACCCGGTTGGTGACAGGAAACAATTCTTGTAAGGGCATATTGGGAAGTGAGGAGATAAGAATGGAAAGACATGCACTGGTCAGTCTGAAGTGTCCCCACCCATAGTCCCTGGAGGTTAATCTGCCAAAATGACTTGGGTTCTGGTTCCAGCTTTGTCACTAGCTACCCAAGTTCCTACCCCTCTTCAGACCTCAGTTTCCTCTTCTGTAAAATGAGAAGGTTGGAGTAGATTGGCTGGTTCGAAGATTCTTTGTTCTAAAGGTCCCTGCCAGCTCTAACATTCCCTAACTCTTTGTCCACATCCCCCAACTCACAGTTGGATGGAAGACTGGGGCCAAAGCAGAGCAGAGGACTCAGGGGTGGCTATACTGCCCTCATTTCATTGAGCAGAGAAATGAGATTACCCTGGTCCTGGCATAACAGTGAAGGTGGGATGCTTTCTGTGGGGTATGGGGGGGGGGGAGCATGGGGAAGTAAGAGAAGCTAGTGCTCCCCTCCCACTAGCCCAGGCTGTCAGATGGCCTCAGTTGTCCCCCCCCACCCCTCGCCCCCTCTTGGCACTGAATGGTGCCAACCTGTCGTTAGAAGCATTGAAGCATAAAAATGCCACCATGCCCAAAATGATCCTCATTAATCTGCTACTGTGGACACCCACACATACACCATACCTCAGGCCCAAAGACAGGCACCTTTTCACAGAATGGGCACTGCATGAGGCTGGCATTTGTGGTGCTGAGAACCCTTAAGGGTGCTGCCTCTGTTCTGTATCTGTTATATCTTCCGGGGGCAGAGAGGATGCCTTTTGGAGAGGCTGGCCCTGTTTAGAGCTCTTAAGGTCCCTCAAAGCTACTCTTCAGTCAGGACAATGTCATTGGCCCTGGTGCCTTCAGGCAGGCCTTCTTTACAGAGCCTCAGGTGGCATGACCCATTGGGCAGATTGGAACATTTTATGGTGCCCTAACGAGACTAAAGTTTAGGCTTCACTCCCTAGTCATGCCCATAGGCACTGCTGGTGAAGCAATATGTCTGGTTATAGGTATGTAGGGAGGTGGGGTGAGGAGTGGGGAGAATATTAAATGTCCTTTTTCTTTCCTAGTGGAAGAGATCCCTGTGGGAAGTGCCAAACAAAAACGTGTATTCTGTTAGGGGTTTCTTTTGGGGGGGGTTGTTTTTGTTTTTTTGGTCTCAAATGAGGACAATCTCAATTCAGTGACCTGATATGTGGGCACTGGAGGGTACAACTAGAGAAAGTGTGGGGCAATCTGATCCCATAAAGAAAAGCCCTTCTCTCTAAACGGGAAGGGGGAGAGGAGAAAGGCCTGGGATTTTTTCCCCTTTGCCTCCTCTCCCCCCAGTGTCTTCTCCCCATCCCCCAGAAATCAGGTTACAGGCAGACACAGGATTCTTCTGTGTCCTCTCTGGCTTCTGTCTCCTTTTCTTTATCCATTTCTTTCCTGCTCTTTTCTCCTTCCCCTCCCCCCTGTCTCACACCCAATCCCCTCCTCTTTCTCCCCATCTGGCTCCCTCCATACTCATCTCTATTTTTCTCTTGTTTTCCCATCCTTTTTCGCCCCCCCTTTTTTCTTTGCCCTTTTATTTCTCCTTCATTTTCCATCCTGTATGAAGTTCTTGCCCATGTCTCTCATATCTCTGTCTCTGGGTTTCTCTCTGTTACTAGCTTTCTGGGTCTGGCTGGTTTTCAGTCTCTAGTTTATCATTTCATTGCTCATTAGAGTGAGAGAACATGTACTTAACCTTTATCCCTTGACAGAGTGAGAAATGAGGTCCAGAGAGGCCAAGTGATTTACCCAAGTCCACACAGGTAGGGTACATTATGGGCCTGAGGAAAGCGTACCCAGAGAGGGGGAGGAGCCTCAGCCTTGGTCACCACCCTGTCTTGCCCTAGGCCAAGCTTTTATCCTCCTCCAGCCCTATCCCTCTTTCCCTTTCCCCCTCCAACCTTCCTCTTTCCTATGCCCAGGTGTTCAGCACATACTCCAATGAAGACTATGATCGTCGCAATGAGGATGTGGATCCCATGGCCGCTTCAGCTGAATATGAGCTGGAGAAGCGGGTGGAGAGGCTGGAACTATTCCCTGTGGAGCTGGACAAGGGTGAGGTGGGAGCTTGGGGGGTGCTCTTCTACCCAGGCTCTGAGTCTTTCTTTTCCCCAGCCCTAGTTTACTGATCTGCTCGCTCACTGGCCCCCCACACTCGATCACCCATGATCCTGCTCTCTCATTCCTGTGTTTCCCCCACCACAGTCTTACCCCATATGTTCCATGACTCAGGGCCGACATAGAACAAGGTCACAAGAAGCAGCATCCCTCTCACCTCTTGTGGTGCAGTGGTACACCCCTCCTCTTTCCATTGTAGCACTTTGTCTGAGGTCTGCTTTTCTGTTGTCCCCTAGACCCATTCCCCTTCTTGCCCTTCTCCCTCTTCCCTCCTCGCTATCAAAACTTACTCCTTGGGAATGCTCACTTAGAAAGGACGTGATAAAAACAATTCTTCAGTTCTCCCCTAAACACAGTACTGCCCATTGCAGAGCCCTGGTAAAAAGGAAGGAATGAAGGGAGGGAAGGGAGACAGGGAAGGAGGAAGAAAGAAAGAAAGAAAGAAAGAAAGAAAGAAAGAAAGAAAGAAAGAAAGAAAGAAAGAAAGA
>NW_020954579.1:6399604-6428709 GCF_900497805.2 Vombatus ursinus | reverse complement strand
AGAAAGAAAGAAAGAAAGAAAGAAAGAAAGAAAGAAAGAAAGAAAGAGAAAGAAATGAAGGAAGGAAAAGAGAAAGAAAAGAGGGAGGGAAGGAAGAAAGAAAGAAAAGAGGGAAGGAAGGAAGAAAGAAAGAAGGGAAGGAGAGAAGGAAAGAAGAAAGAAGAAAGAAAGAAGGGAGGGAGGGAAGAAAGAAAGAAAAGAGGGAAGGAAGGAAGAAAAAGATGGAAGGAAGAAAGGAAAGAAGGAAGAACAAAGAAAGAAGGAAGGAGGGAAGGGAAGGGAGGCAAAGAAGAAGGAAGGAAGGAGGAAGGAAAGAAGCAAGCAAGGAAAAAGGAAGTGAGGGAGGTACACATATCAAAGTGTTAGTGACTGATGGAAACTTACCCTCCTTAAGACTTACCCTATGTCCTCTCCCAAGAGTATTTACTTTTTAACCTGATGGAATCTCTGAGCCCAAAAGGGTGAGCTGGGGCATTTTAGGCTTTGGCCCAGAGAGGCCTCTCTTTATGCAGGGCTCCATGGGGACACCTTCTCAAGTCCCTCAGTCACACCTCGTGAGTGGCCATCTACTCTAAGCACCACCCCAGCTCCCTCACACATGACTTTGCATGTTTCCTAACCCCCTGTCACAACCACATGCTGTAACCATCCTCTAGCACAATACCACACTGTGGCCTGGACCTTATCATTGCCCTATCTACACTCCAATAGAATCTGAACTCCTGAAAGGCCAGGAAGGTTTAATTTGTCTTTGTCTCTTCTGTGTTTAACACAATGCCTTGCACACAGCAGGTGCTAAATAAATGTTTGTTAGATTGTCCAACTGAATAACAGCCGATTCACCATCACTTAGCTGCAGGACTAATACCAGTCTCTATCATAACCATTCACAGATGAATACTATCATCAACCCTTGTCTCCATCAGAGCATCACCTACCCCAAATCAGCAGCCTTATCAGAACCAAAACAGTCACCATCATGGCATGTGCTATCACCTAATCCCCTTTATAGCCAAAATATTGTCACCAACCCTCCCTCAGAACCATACAACATTCATTACAGCTAAACACATCTAACTGCCCCTCTGTTCGCCATAGCTTTCCATAAGGCCCTTGTGGCCCACTGGACTTCATGTCAGGAAGACCTGAGATCAAATCCTGCCTCAGACACTTACTAGCTATATGGCCCTGGGCAAGTCACTTCCCCTCTGTCTATCTCAGTTTCCTCATCTGTGAAATGGGTATAATAATAGCATCTATACCACTGGGCTGCTGTGAAGATCAAAAGAGATAGCATATGTATAGTGTTTTCTAACCTTGAGAAAGTTAGAGAGGACAGAAAGTGATCAGGAGCAGGAGTGGCATTCCTTGGCATCGAAGGGGTTTCACAAGGACAAAAGCATCCCGCTCTATGAAGGCTAGGGGAGCATAAGGATTAAGATGAGAATGGGTGCTCCCAGGGGTGAGGTGGAGCCCAAGGGAATGGGAGTAGGGTTGATTAGTACTTAGGGAAGGTGTGGTTAGATTGGAGCTCTTGCCCTCCACATACCCCAAGCTAGCTAGCTCCCTTGACCAGTTAGTTGTTCACATGTACCCGCTACCAACCTTGTCCTATGCCCCAGCCTCCTTTATACTTTGCCCCCAACCCAATGCCATCCCACTAAATTGCTATCTGTCTCCTGACCTCCTCCCCTAGCCCACCCACTGTTTGCTGGACATATTTTGAGTCCCTTCCCAGAGCACCTTGAGTGTATGTCCCCCTCCTAAGTGTTCACCTGGCATCTCTGATCCTCTTCCCTACTCCCCAATCTAAACCCTACAGAATGGCACTGACCTCTCCCTTCCCATCTGCCCCTTTGCAGACTCAGAAGGCCTAGGCATTAGTATCATCGGCATGGGTGCTGGGGCCGACATGGGCCTGGAGAAGCTGGGCATCTTTGTCAAGACAGTGACGGAGGGGGGTGCTGCACATCGTGATGGCAGGTAACTGTCCCCTTCCCATCCCAGATAGGCACTGGATGCTCTCATGGAACCAGCACCACCTCTGTCTTCCTCCAGAGTGGGTACTGAGGGCTGATATGGTACCTCTCCTGGTCTCATTTGTACGTACGATTAAAATCTGGTTTGGGAATAGAAGGTTTTGGGTTATTCTCTAGGTCATGGATTTTCCCCAGGAGTCCCCAGTTGTATTGTCTCAGTGGGGGTTAATAAAATCATAGACATCCAGTTGGAAGGAGCGTTGGAGGTAATTTAATCCAACTCCCTCATTTTATAGATGAGGGATTAGAGGACAAGAGAAGCAAAGGTCATGCAGGTAGGTAAGAGTCAGAGATGGATTTCAACTCAAATCCTCTAACTTTAGAGTTAATATTCTTTCTACTATACCATGATGGCTTTTTTTTTTTTTTTGGTGAGGCAATCAGGGTTAAGTGACTTGCCCAGGATCACATTAGCTAGTTAAGTGTCAAGTATCTGAGGCTGGATTTGAACTCAGGTCCTCCTGACTCCAGGTCCAGTGCTCTATCCCCTGCACCACCTAGTTGCCCCTGTACCATGATGTCTTACAAAGAAAGGGCTTAACAAGGGAACCAAACCCATAGCCTTGAGATGAAGAGGTTTATGCCTTACTAGCAGAGCTAGCTGGGCTATTAGGAAGACTAGGATAGTGGTGGGAAGAGAAGCAGGCCAGGAAGGGACGGTTAGCACCATAGATGGTTGAAGTAGATGAATTGTGGCAGTGATGGGTAGCAGAGTTTTAGGGGGATGTGTACAAGAGCCTACAGACTGGATTTGGGGGATGTACTTTCCATGAGCAATAAATGCCCATGAATTTTTCAATGTGGTGGATTGCATGGGTTTGTGGTGGGTACCACTAGAGTTGTGTGAGTATGTGTGAGTGTGTGAAGGCAGGCATCTTGTCTGGTATTTCCGTGCCATCTGAAATGTGTCTTCATAATTACGTAGCAGCCTTTCAGAGGAGCTGAGCAGATATGCACCTGGGTGTTGGAATGTGTTAGTGAATTGCTATTAGGCATACAGTCTATACTTGCTGTGAGTGAGTGTAAACATCAATTGTTTCTGTTCTGGTCAGAAACTCTGAGGGTCTTCTCCTCCCAGAATGATTCTTTTTTGAAGACAAGTGAGGCCATCTTTTGCCTCAATTCTTACCGAACCTTTAATTACTGAATGGGCATTGTCTCAGACAAACTGAGACCTGGAAAGACTTTAGGTTAAAAAGGCCAAGGTCTCCCACTGCATCTGGGGCCATCACCAGGCATCTTGACCTATGTCTTGCCACTGGACTCCAATGACTCTGGAGGAGAGAGTGAGACTGACGATATTGAACAGCCCCGCCTCACTTAAATCTAATCCACTTGCAAGTCAAGACATCACCTTCCTGGTGTCATTAGTCCTCTTCAAGAAGATGGACCACCACCACCAACAATCTATACTTGCTGTGGTGGGTGACAGCAACCTCCCCAAATTCCCCACAACTCTAAGGGTATACACAGATGGTGTAGGCACTCACAGAGGTGTGTTTGTATGTGAACAGACTATTATAAGAATTTCGTTTATGCATCCAAATTGGTTTGGGGCAGCTTCTGAGCTTTGTCAAGGTCTGAGTTTCTTCTCTTAGACTGAGTCCCCAGAGCAGAGATAATAATGGCCACAGCCATACTAATCTCTTACCTTTCCATTCAGCTCCAGAGACTTTTCCAAGCACTTTCAGGCCAGTCTTAGCTGTGGCTGCTTGAGTGGGTGTATGTAGAGATGCCAGTTCTGGTTCTCTCGTTCTCTGTGTCTGCCCAGGCACATCCCTGGGCATTTGCAAGCATGCGCATGGGCGGGAGGAACCTGTTTACAATGGACTGGTTTCCTCTGTTTCCCGTATGGGGTCCTGTGGGAACATCACTGGAGTTCCAGGGAAGATGGAGGGTGTGGGGGAGGCCTCTTTCCACTTTCCACTCCTCTCTCCACTCCCCCTTCCCCTTCAGTGCAGCAAGTCTAGGTCACTCACGGTCTCTGTCACCCTCTTGTGGGGACAACAGGGGAAAAAGAAACAATTGGAGCTGTAGAAAGGAAACAAGCAGTTATTAAGTGCCTACTATGAGCCAGGCACTGAGCTAAGTGCTGGTTCTGAATCGTCACATGTGTGCACAATGGTGTTGTGTGCTTGTTTTGTGAATATAGGCCTATATTTTGGTAAGTAGAGCTACAGACGTATTTTTTATGTGTTTGTATGTTATATATGTGTGTGTGTGTATGTCATATCATTCTTTTAGAGCCAGAAGGGACCCTCTGGGTCACTTAATCCACCACCTTCATTTTACAGATTAGGAAGCCAAAGCCCTAGAGAGATCAATCATTCAATCAGTTAATAAACAACTATTTGACAGATGAAATGGCTTGCCCTGTGCCCCACAGGTCCCAGAAGTGCGATTCAGACTCATGTCCTCAGGTGCACTGAATCCTGTACTCCTTCCACTACAACACTTGGGATGCACTGTTCTCGTGTACATGGTTACAGACAAACTGTTGTGCTTTCTTTGTATTGTATGTATGTTAAAGGGGGAGGCATGAGTCGAGCACAAAAGCTAGTATTTGTATGTTCCTTTAAGGTTTGCAAAGCACTTTACAGATATTGTCTCATTTGATTCTCACAACAACCCTGGGAAGTGGGTGCTATTGTTATCCCCATTTGACAGATGAGGAAACTGAGGCAAACAGGAATTAAGTGACTTGCCTAGGGTCGTGCAGTAAGTGTCTAAGGAAGGATTTTATTGCAGGTCTCCCTGACTCTAGGTTTCTATTCTCCTCCAGGTCTGATTCATTCCTCCCTCACCTTAGGTCCCACTGAGTTGGTAGGAAGGTGCTGGCAATGGTATAATTTAAAAGGACTACTTGGAAGAGGAGGCATGCAGTGGCTCTACCCATTGTGCCACCCACATGCTTCCTGCGTCCATGTTGCTCTGTATTATCATCATGAGTATTTCTATATGACTCGATGTCTGTGTGAATGTGCCTCAATTTGTGTGTATGTGTGTTTGTCACTGCCCTGAAGGGCACCACGGTTCTCGCACCTAGAGGTGCCTGAAGGATTACACCGGGAGCAGGAGCTGCAGCTCCAAAGAGATGGGCTGGCTTCTGCCTCCTCCTCCAGCACGCTCAGCCTCTTTGTAGACAGGATTTCTTGGAAGCGGGTGGTGGTGGGTGCTCGGACTTGCCCCTGGGGGGATTCCCTTGGGGCCAGGGGTCACTGTGGGCTGGGAAGCCTCAGGCACCGGTGGCTGTAGCTGGGGAGGCACCTCCCGGTGGCTTCTAGGGACTGGGTTGTTCTGCAGGGTAGGGGAGAAGGGACGGAATGGCGACATTTTGGGGAGCTCTTGCTCTGTAGCGGCTGGATCTTGGTTAGCTGAGGTGGAGTCAGCCTCAGGGAGATCTGTGGGCAGGCTGGGTTGTGGAGTGGAAGGGGCAACATGTCCTTATATACCTGTGTATCTTTGTCTTGGAAAATATATCTATATATGAGTGTATATGTCTGGGTAGGAAAACATGTCTTTGTGTATCTGTATGTCTGTCGGCCTTGGAAAAGTGTGTATGTGAGAGAGAAAGACAGAGACAGAGAGAGAGGGGACAGAGGCAGGGAGAGAAGAAAGAGAGAGACAGGGGTTGGGGGGAGACAGATACAGAGACAGAGAGGAGAGAGAGAGAGAGAGACAGAGAGAGAGAGAAAGAGAGAGAGAGAGAAAGAGAGAGAGGATACCTAAGAGTGAACCAGCAGCTAAGGCTAGAGACTCCTGCATGATTCTGCAGATGTTCAGAGGGCTTGATAGAAGGGGGAATTGCTGATGGAGAGGGAGCTTCTGGGTAGCTCCAGATGTCTTCTCCAAGGTCCTCCTCCCCTGGGGGGTGGAAAACGATCATTAGGCTAGTGGAATCTGGCCTAGGTGATGACGGGCCCAGTCCTCTTGACCAGGAGACCTGGAGCCTGATGCCCTATTCAGCTCTCTCAACCTTCTTCTTTTCCTAGGATCCAAGTGAATGACCTCCTGGTGGAAGTGGACGGGACCAGCTTGGTGGGTGTGACTCAGAGCTTTGCGGCTTCCGTGCTTAGGAACACCAAGGGCCGAGTGCGGTGAGAAACTCTGGGTTCTGGGAGATGGGTGGGTGTTGGAACCCAACCTTCTTAGTAGTCAGCCAACCAAACTATGCCCACCTACAGTAGAGCTGGCCTCAGCCATCAGATAAGATTAAGCTTTTGCCTTGGGGATTGAGCCATAGAATGGACAGTTGTTGTTGAGCCGTTTTTTTCAGGCATTTCTGACGCCTCATGACCCTGTTTGGGGTTTTCTTGGCAGAGACACTGGGGTGGTTTGCCATTTCCTTCTCCGGCTCATTTTACAGATGAGGAAACTGAAGCAAACAGGGTTGAGTGATTTGCCTGGGGTCATACAGTGTGAGGCTGAATTTGAACCCAGATCTTCCTGACTACAGGCCTGGCACTCTATTCACTGCATCACAGAATCTTCCCCAATTCTACTGCCCATACCCTCCTCATCCAGCCTAAGGTGGGACTAAGGTGGGAAGGAGATAGCTTCAGAATTATTGGGGGACAAATGCTCTAAATCAGGTATTCTTACCCTGGGGTCCACAAACTTGTTTTAAAAATATTTTGATGACTGTATTTTATCTAATTGGTTTCCTTTGTAATTTTTCTTTTATGCATTTAAAAACATTGTTCTGAGAAAGGGTCCATGACACAAGAAAGGGTGAGAACCCTTGATCTATAGGGTACCTTTATATCCCTTCCCAGATCTCTTCTGCCTTTTTTTTTTAACCAGCTTTTCCCTCATTTGTCTCAAATCTTCCCAAATGCCATCTCCACCAGTCTTCTGATTCTCAAGCCCTCACTGTATACCTCCTCCTACAAGGAGTCTTCTTAAATTATACCACTCCCTGTACTTCCCTACATACTCAGTGGGACATTGATTAGAAATGAAGGAGGAATGAATCAGACCTGGGGACTACAGACTGGCCCATAGCAAACCCCCCACCCCCAACCCATCCATCTCCAGTTTCTTTCCTCCCACCTCCTTTCTTGCCTTTATCCATTTCTTACCCTCATCTCTACTGCTACTATTACTTCTCCCCATCCTGACCCTGGGGAGAAGGGAAGCTACTCTCCTGGGAAGGGGTGGTGGTCAGGACGTGAGCAATAGAGAAACAGGAAATGTAATGTGTGTGGGGGGGTGTGTGGTGTGTGTGATGTGGGGAGAAGGCATGATTCAGGGGGGCCTAGGCCTTCTGCCATTTCCTTTTCATCCTAATCTTCCTTCTTCATCTCCCCTCCCCTTCCTGAAGTTCAGTGGTCAGGAGGATACCCAAAACACTCTTCTCATATCCTTAGTCCTGTTAGCATGACCATCTCTTCCCTTCTAATGCCTTGTGTCCACACCCAAAAGATTTGATTCCATTCCTACCAATATTATTATTCATTCATTCACCAACCATTTATTAAAGCACCTAATACATTGGAATCATTTCTGTTAGAGGCTAGGAAAGTTTTTTTTTCTTTTTAAAGCTCAGTAAGACTTTTTCCTGCCTTTATGTTGATTATAATATAGAAGAGGGAATGGAACTTACAAGAATAGATATTAAAAGAGTGAGACTAGCTTGTGGAAGGCTGGAAATGTAAATAGTCTGAATTTTATTTAGTCAATAAACATTTAAGTGTCTACTATATTCCAGATACAGTACTAAGTGCTGTGTATACAATGAAAGGCAAAATACAGTGTCTGTAGGTGGGATGAGGGATACCGGGTGGGGTGCATTAAAGATTCTGAGCAGGAGAATAAGTCAATCAGCTGTATGCACAGGCAACCAGAGGTTCCCAAAGTGAGCTATACAGCCCCCTAAGAAAAGAAGAGAAGAGAAGAAAATTTTGAAAAACCGTTTTGTACATGTTTCATCTGTTGTGTAACAGAGTTAAAGTCCTAGTGATTACATTATTTACCAAATAAACACACAAAATGCAAGCTATAACCCGATCAGCGGTCAAGTCCACCAACAGGTCTTAACAAGCAAGTATTGGCAGGTGAGCACGTTGTAGGGAAGTCCAGCATGCATTGGCAGGAATATGTGCATGTAATGACTTGTTTACAGTACTATACTATATGGTTACATGATGCAATATTGCATCATCAAAATTTCAATGCAGGAAAAAACCACCAATTTACAATAAATTATTAAATTTAAGATGCATCATTTAAAAAAATATGTTATATTTTTTGAAATTATGCAAATGTAAAAAAAAAAAAGTTAAGGGGTTAAAGAAAGTAGATTTCCAGGAGGGCACTGAGTAATTTTTTTTTTTTTTTAGGCAATTGGGGTTAAGTGACTTGCCCAGGGTCACACAGCTAGTAAGTATCAAGTGTTTGGTCTGAGGTTGCATTTGAACTCAGGTCCTCCTGACTTCAGGGCTGGTGTTCTATCCACTGCGCCACCTAGCCGCCCCATGAGTAATTATTTTTTTAAAACGGGACAGTAGGCCAAATAAGTTTGGAAACCTCTGGGTAAGACTAATTGGGCATCATTGTGAAGTAGAGATGGGAGGAAGGAGGCAAGGAGAATTATCAGGAAGGTGAGGCAAGGATCCAGGGATGGGAGAGAGTCTTCCCTCGGATAGTGACCGTGGGACTAAATAGTAGATGGACACATATGACGTATGTTGCAGAAGTTGTATCAATAGGGCTGTTGAGAGATGATGATGAGGCCAAGGAAAGAAGAAGGTCAAAAATAACAGCAAGGCTTCCAGCTTGGATGACTGAATGAAAGGTGGTACTGTTGACAGAAACAGGGAAATCAGGAGAAAGATGATCATTTCTGTATTGAATAGGTTGATTGAGATGTCTAGTAAACAGTTGGAAATTTGGAGTTGGAGGCTGGCAGAGAGATCATTCATTCATTTATTCATCCAAGAAATGTACAGTTATCCCTTCCACATTGTGAGGGTTAGGAGTGCAGCACCCCCACAATCTGGAAAATCCGAGTAAAATTTTTGGCCCTCCCTTTGCACCAGATAAGAAGTCTGATTTTTTTCTTTTTCTTTTATGGGGTGTTTACAGTACCTCATAGTAAAATTTGGATGAAATATTTAGTCATAGGCTATATGTAGGTCAATGTTAAGTAAAAATACTATACACACATTTTATGCATTCCTGATTTTCTAAACTTTTTCTGTGTCATCTGTTGGCCTTTGTGTGTCATTTGTGGCTTTTGCAAACTCCTCAAAAATTCCCATTTAATTTCTTGTGCTAACTGGTGATATATCAAAACCTCGATGGGGAAAGTCGTGATGGGGAAGGGATAACTGTGTATTAGCACCTTCTATGTGCCAGGCACATAGAAAAAGTCTCTGCCTTCAAGGAGCTGACATTCTTGGGGTGAGGAGTGTGGGCAAACACATATAAGCCAAAATAAATGTGAAGTAAATGCGAAGTAATAGGAAAGTCCCCATACTGTTACTTGGTAGGTCGGTACTGCAGCTATAGTTTGGGGACTCACCCGCATGGAGTGAGTGAATGACGTGGCTCCCTCCAAAACATAGAGAACAATGCCCCCCTCCCAGTCCGTCAGGCTCCTTAAACACACTCCATCTCCCAGCTCCTGGCATTTTCTTTGGCTAGTCCCCATGCCTGGAACACTCTTTCTTCTCATCTCCACCTTTTGCTTCTCTGGCTTCCTTCAACTCCCAACTAAAAGCCTATCTTCTATAGGGAACTTTTCCCATTCCCTCCCAGGGGCCACATGTGGCCCTGAGGCTGCAGGTTCCCCATCTCTGTAAGTCCTTCTCCCTGTTAATTATTTCCTCTTTATCCTGTATCTAAAGCTTGTTTGTATATGTTAGTTTGTTGTGTCCCCATTAGATTGTAAGCTCCTTGAGAACAGAGACTGTATTTTTGCTTTTTTTAATTTCCCCAGTATTTAGCACAGTGCCCGGCACATAGTAGGTACTTAATAAATGCTGATTTATTAATTGATTGAAGAAAAGAGAAAAGGACATAGGATAGAACGTTGCCAGACAGAACACGTGCTGGGGTCAGCGCAAAAGCTCAAGAGAGCTGATTTAAAAATTTTCAGTGTGAGCATTTACACTTTGGAAATCAGCAAAAGCTATAAATCAAGGCTTTATTTATTGTTTCCTTGATTATCTAGCCTTAAGAAAGTGATGGAGAAAAATGTTCACACTGAAAAGTAAAGTGTGTCATGGGGGACAGCTAGGTGGCACAATGGATAGAGCACCAGCCCTGGAGTCAGGAGGACCTGAGTTCAAATCCGGCCTCAGACACTTGACATTTACTAACTGTGTGACCCCGGGCAAGTCATTTAACCCCATTGCCTAGCCAAATAAACAAAGTGTGTCATGCATACATTTGGAGGGAGGAGAGGAGGAGAAAGCTGGTTGTTAAACATTTAGCAGCACACTCCTGCTCCCAGGATAAAGACAAGGAGGTAGTACAACTGGAGGAATGATTAGTGGGGAGTTAGGAAAACCAAGAGAGAGGAGTATCTCTAAAACCAATAGAGAAAGAGGCTGCTATTGTTTGTCCTTCCTTCTCCGAGCGAGTTCATGGAGAAAGACTGAGCAGAAGCAATGCTGCTCTTTGGCAATTTGCATATGGTTTACAGAGATTCCACTGCTATCCCCTCCAGCATTTTCTTTTCTTCCTCAGAGACCAGTTGTCTATCTAGGAAAAAAACTTGGTAGAACTCTGCCTTTGAGTGAGTAGCGTGGAGAGGCAGATGGGGGCACAGTGGATAGAACAATCACCTGGAATCAGGAAACCTGAGTTCACATCCAGTCTTAGACACTTACTAGCTGTATGACCCTCCACAAGTCACTTAACCTCTGTTTGCCTCAGTTTCCTCAACTGTACCTTTCAGGGTTGCTGTGAGGATCAAAAGAGATATTTGTAAGAAGCACTTAGCACAATGCCCAGCATATTTTTGTTGCTGTTCAGTAGTTTTCAGTTGTGTCATTTCTTCATGATCTTATTTGGGGTTTTCTTGGCAAAGGTACTGGAGTGATTTTCCATTTCCTTCTCCAGCTCATTTTACAGATGAGGAAACTGAGGCAAATAGGGTTAAGTGACCTGGCCAGGATATATACTAGGCACTATATAAATGCTAGGGCAGCTAGGTAATATAGTGGATAGAACACTAGGCCTGGAGTCAGGAAGACTCATCCTCCTGAGTTCAAATCCAACCTCAGACACTTAATGGGGGAGAAAACCCCAAACAGGGTCATAAAGAGTCAGACGAGACTGAAACAATTGAACGACAAATATAAATGCTATTTATTCCTTTCCCTTCCTCCCCTCTGTGTCCACTCCGATGTATGGTGAAAACAACTCCTCACTGAGGCACTGTTTTCAATCCTGGAAAGAATAGTTGGTTTTAACAAGCATGGTCTCAAATGGAGAACCTTACCTGTGGCAGCTGGAGCTTGGTGCAGAAATCATTCATTCCTCCAACAAGCATCTATTAGACACCTTCTGTGTGCTAGGCGCAATGTTAGGCATTAGAGAAACAGACAAACAAACACTCACACATTCTAGGAGCTGACATTCTGGATGGGTAAATGGCAAATTTAGAGCCAAAGGACCCAGATTCAGAGGCTGGCTGTGTGTGATTTGGGGCAAGTTACTTAATGTTTGTGAGCCTCAGTTTCCCCATTTGAAAAATTGAAGGAATTGAACTAGACAACATCCCTTCCAGCTATAAACCCAGGATCCTAATGTCTGATTAGAGTTAAAAAGAGCCTGGCCTTGGAAACAAGAAGCTTGGGTTTGACCCTTGCTCTTCTGTTGACCAGGTCCATGGCCTTGAACAGGTCACTTCTCCTTTCTAGGTTTTAGTTTGCTTCTTTTTAAAATAAGTTGAACTGGGTGATTTCTAGGATCACTACCGGTTTGGTACTTGGTGATTCTGGGATTAGCCATTTATAATTAATGTTGCTACAGCCTCTTTAGCCCAACTTTATCTTTTCTCTCTCTGTAGAATACAAGTAGGCAAAAGGATAGTTAGATAGGGGCAGCTGGTGGCCCAGTGGATAGAGCTCTGGGCTTGGAGTCAGGAAGACCTGAGTTTAAATCCACCTTCAGACACGTATTAGCTGTGTGACCCTGGGCAAGTCACCTAGCCCTGTTTGCCTCAGTTTCTTCATCTGTAAGAAATGAGCTGGAGAAGGAAATGGCAAATCACTCCCGTATCTTTGCCAAGAAAACCTCAAATCGGATCACGAAGAGTTGGACACAACTGAAATGACTGAACAACAGCAACAAATAAAAAGGGATAGACAGAGATTGTAAAGGGAGAAACACAGAAGGGACAAATGGCATCGGCAGAATCACATCAACTACTGTGGACCAGTTTATGCATAGGACATCTCTCATATCTGCCCCCTCCACCCTCTTTCCCCACCAGGCCCCACTCCTTCAAAAGCCCAGCTCTTAACACAGAAACTTCACTGTTCAGGGGTGTGTTGCAGCCAGCTCTTACAGGCTCCAGAGAGCCGGTTGTTAAATCTCAGTGTGATCATTTACACCTCAGAAATCATTAAATTTTCAGCGTGAGCATTTACATCTTGGAAATCAGCAAACTCTACAAAGCAGGTCTTCATTTATTTCTGTTGGTTATCTAGGCTTAAGAAAGTGATGGGGAAAATGTTAATGCAAGCCAAACTTACCAGTGTGTTGTGCACGTTTACCAGCCCTCCACTGAAACAATATATCTCTCTCTTTCTTTCCTCCCTCCAAACCTTGCAGATTTCTGATTGGGCGGGAACGTCCAGGAGAGCAGAGCGAGGTGGCCCAACTGATCCAGCAGACCCTGGAGCAGGAGCGGTGGCAGCGAGAAATGATGGAGCAGAGATACGCCCAATATGCCGAAGAAGATGAAGAGGTAATCTAGGGGCCTGATTCCCCCTGTCCAGTGCCCTTCACTGCCCATCATTTGGCCCCACATGCCAGTGTGGGTGCCACCTGGTGGTCATATGGGGTATCACGCCCTCATCTCTGTGCACCTTCCTCAGCACTTAATGGTTATACTCCTGGCATTGTGTATCCTCTGAGAGGGATATCATAGGTGCTTAATAAATGTATATTGAATACAAAAATATGTTAGACATCCTCCCTGACAACTGGGGGATTATAGTATAATGGAGAGATAAGACTGTCTATAGTATATGCAAAATGTATTGTTGTTACAATAATAATAACTAGCATTTGTATAGCACTTTCAGGTTTTCAAAGCATTTAAATATTAACTAATTATTATGCTAATTCACACTATTTGTTAAATAATAGCTCAGAGGAGGAAGAGTACAGATAGGGCTGCATTGCTCTGACTTACAGTGACTCACATCCACATTGCAATCAGCCTGGACCATGGCCATCCATTCTCTAATGGTCATTATTAGCTCCCAGGCTGCTGTGACTTTGGGCAAATCTCTGCCCCTCTTTGGGTCTCAGTTTCCTTCTCTTTGGGGGGAAGGGATTGGATTAGATGGTTTCTACGATCCCTTTCCTTCCCATACCATGAGAAGTCCTGATTTCCTTCCCACCGTTCCTCCTCAAGGTTAAGTACGGCTCAGCATCTCTTAAAAGCCATTTATGGCTCTGTTGGTCATCGATTTGTCCAATCCTTTCTTGAATCCACTTATATTTCCTGCCTGTACCTCTTAAGGTTAGAATTTCATATACTTATTACTTGCTGTGTATATTTTATTTGTCTCTTCTGTCTCCCTTTACCCCTAAGGACTACTCCAGATATATAGTCCCTATTAACCATTGAAGCATTTTTTTGTAAAGTAAGTGATTTGGACACTGTACCTGAGGGCGGATTCTAGCCTAACCAGGAGTTTAGGAAATATGCCCAAGGCAGAAACAGAGCTTCTAGATGGACAGAGCTATAGCCCTAAGGTCTGGGGTTGGGTGGGTGGGTAGGTGGAGTCCAGGTGAGGAAGAGAGGGAGGAGGCAGGAGATGACTTGGATATGGTTTTCATGACAGCCTTGTTTCCCTCCCTTCAGACAGGCGAGTACGCCACAGATGAGGATGAGGAGATGAGCCCTACATTCCCGGGCAGTGAAATGGCCATAGAGGTGTTTGAGCTGGCGGAGAATGAGGATGCCCTGTCTCCAGTAGAGATGGAGCCCGAGAAGCTGGTGCACAAGTTTAAGGAGGTGGGGGTGGGGGTGGGCTCCCAAGGGTTAGAGGGGAAGGGGGATGGGGGTGCCCAGCTGCTGGGGTGTCATCCTGGGTGGACTGTGAGCTGAACCATTTTCTCCATTCCTCCTGACAGCTCCAGATCAAGCATGCTGTCACTGAGGCTGAGATCCAGCAGCTGAAAAGAAAGGTGAGGGCCTGTCCTGGGGAACCCTGGGCCTGTTCTGGGTCTGTGTCACTGTAAGTTCCTTGGGTGTAGAAGTTGCTTCCTTCTTTCAGAGACTGTAAGGCTCCCTTCACACACACACACACACACACACACACACACACACACACACCCTGGCCTGGAGCAGTTAGGGAAGGCTTCACAGAGGAGATTGAACTTACTCGTACTTTGAAAGACACAGGATTTCGGTAGGCTACAGGGAGAGGGGATAGCTTTCCATAAGTAATGTATTCATTCAGTAATGACTGTGGCATGTCCCAAATGTACCTCCTCCATGACATTTAAGTGGTGAGTAGAGAGGTGCTCAGGAGGTAACTGGAAGTGTGTATCTGGAGCTCAAGAGCTCGGTCTGGTATGGAAATAGAGATTTGGGAGTCATCCAAATAGAAGTGATAGTTGAAGCCGGGAGATAACACCGTTTCTCCAAGGAAGAGAGTGTGGAGACAGAATAGCAGGGCCACCAAGAACTGAGCTCCTGGGGAAGTTCACAATTATAGGACTGGAAGAGAAAGAGGAGTCAGCAGAAGAGGCCGGGTCTTGGGGGAAAGGAGAAGGGAGGATGGCGTGCAGTAGAAAGAGCAGACCAGGATGTCATAGACTAATTCTGCCATTTACTACCATTTTGCCTCTGTCAGCCTGTTTCCTCACCTATAAAAGTAGAGATGGCCTCTACAATCCTGTTCAGTTCTGAAGCTCTTATCCTATGACTATGATCTTACAGAAAAATTCTATGGGTTTGAGATGTCCATAGACATGAGGCCCGCAGGTTTTTGCTAGTTGGGGCTGGGGGTACTTACTTTTCTCTCCCCCTGATCCTTCTCCTCTGCTGCCCTCCCAGCTTCAGGGCCTGGAGCAGGAGAAGGGCCGATGGCGAGCAGAGAAGGCACAGCTAGAACAGAGCGTGGAGGAGAATAAGGAGCGAATGGAGAAGCTGGAGGGCTACTGGGGGGAGGCACAGAGCCTGTGCCAGGCTGTGGACGAGCACCTCAGGGAGACCCAGGCCCAATACCAGGCCCTGGAGCGGAAGTACAGCAAAGCCAAGCGGCTCATTAAGGACTACCAGCAGAAGTACGGACCTGGGCAAGGGTCCCAGTGGGAGAGGGAGGAGGCTCCGGGGCCGGGGGAGGGACACTAGTGTGGCTTTTGGAGGAACTCTGAGCAGATCAAAGGGAAAAGGGGAAATCTGGGGAATGGTGGATCTGAGCCAAGGGGAGATAACATGGGACAGTTGAACAAGCGCAAGCTTGGGAGTTAGAAGACCTGGGGTCGAATCCCATCTCTTAGGTAGTAAACTTTGTAATCCTGGTTAAGTCACTTAATCTCTATGAGCCTCAGTTTCCTCCTTTTTAAATTGAGGGAGTTAGAATAAATAACCTTCAAGATTTCTTCTAGTTCTCCATTGATAATCCAGACTGACCAGAGGGAGGGAGGTGGAGCAGTATGGATGTGGACGGGTCACTAAAAGGGGGAGTTGGTATACATTGGGGGGAGGGTACTGGAGACTCCCAGTACTAGTGAAAGGCATCTGAGAGGTCAAAGATCCAAGGGAACTGAACATCTCAGGTTGGGGGCTCTGAAGAGAGGAAATTTCTTACTTCTTTATAGCAACTCCTAACGGAAGTCCACGAGAAGGTATGAATCTCCATAGGATAGGTGCTCAGGGTGTGTATGGAGGGGGCAGGGGCTGATCAGAAGAACCAGGACGCACGAGTCCTCAGGTGGTGAATATCCAGAGAAAAAAAGGTTTTTGCGGCAAAGGCTCTCAGAGCTGAGAAAAGGAAGGGAACCTAACATTTTGGGAAAAGAGTCTCAGGGAGATGAGGGTGTCCCCTAAAGATCAGCCTCCAAAGAGTATCAAACCCCTGCTGACTCATCTCTTAGAAGAGAGGTATGGGATGGCAAGGTGGCGCAGTGGATAGAGTACAGGCCCTGAAGTCCAGAGGACCTGAGTTCAAATCCTGCCTCAGACCAAACACTTGATACTTACTAGCTGTGTGATTGTGGGCAAGTCACTTAACCCCAATTGCCTAAAAAAAAAAAGAGAGAGAGAGAGAGAGGTAGAAACGGGTAGCTAGGTGGTACAGTGGATAGCGCAGGCCCTGGAGTCAGGAGGACCTGAGATTAAATCCAACCTCGCACACTTACTAGCTGTGCTGTGTGACCTTGGGCAAGTCACTTAACCTCAATTGCCTAGGGGGAAGAAAATAATACAGGTAGAAACTGAGACTCTGGAGTTTTTCTCCTTCATTTTGAATCCCAGGAACTTGGTCCCCTACTTCCTACTTTTTATACTTTCCTCTCTACCCAATATACATATCCTGAGGAGGAACTGATCTCCAGGGGAACCTGGGAGAAACCTCTTTGTGGGGTAATCCTGGACATAGGGACACTGGGGTTCTTCATAGAACCCCCCCCATCATGGAGAGGTATGGGACTTTGGGCATTGGAGATGGGAGTTTGGTTGCCTGGGTCCCTCTTTGGGGAGATATGAGAACTTGAACTCCTGGGCCTCATTTCTTCCTTGGGCATGTGCTTGAGCCCAGTGCCCAGCCCTGAGCTACCCTCCTCCCTTCTTTTCCCAAAGGGAGATCGAGTTCCTGAAGAAGGAAACTGCACAGCGCCGGGTGCTGGAAGAATCGGAGCTTGCTCGGAAGGAGGAGATAGACAAACTCCGGGACAAGGTAGGGTAGCCAAATCCGCTTCTCTTCCTCTCTCATTCCCCTACCTCCATCCAGTCATTAAGGACATTACAAAGCTCATGTTGAGCTAAAAGCCAGCATGGGGTAATGAGGTGGCACCCTCGGGGACTTGGGATTAAGTGACACCACAGTATGGAGAGGGCATCACTAGGGTCAGCTTCTCGGGAGGTTGACGATGGAAAGCTAGAATACCCCAATTTACTTCCTGAAGGGAGTTTTCTAGGAGACTGGGGGTGGAAATGGAAGTGAGAGATGAAGTTCTTCCCCACCCACCCAGTTGTCTTCACACTGGTGGAGCCAAGCTTAGGTACTGCCCAGTCCATGCCCAGGCTTTTCATAGGTTGTCATGCCAGCCAACCTGCTATGGAGGGAATCCAAGAGGCAAATGCCATATGTTTCAAGTGCTCCTCCCCCACCAACCATTTCCCCTACATAAAGACAGAGACATGAGGTGGGGAGGGGAGGGAGAGACCGAGGCAGAGGGACAGAGAGACAGAGACAGACAGACAGCTCAAGGAGATGGAGACACGGAGAGACAAAGATAGAGCATTGGGAAGAGAATCAGAGTATCTGAGAGAGAGTCCAAAAGGAAGAGAGACAGACACCAAGAGCAGAGGGATGAGCTCCTCCACCCCAGTGGTCTCAGATATTCACATGTATCTGCTGCACATGGGAATGAGGACAGTGTCACCCTGCCCTTTCTCCCTTAGGAAGTATGTAGCTTTGGGGAGAAGGGGTCAGGCCTGCTGTCCATCAGCTATTCCACTTTGCTCATTCTCCCTAGCCTGGCCTGATCACTTGTATTTTTTTTTTTTTTTCAGATTTCGGAACTAGAGGGAAACCTACAGACAATGAGGAATTCCAATTCCACTTAACACATACCCAATCCCCAGTCAATATCTAACCACCCACCCTTGGATTTTCCCTTCCTCTTCTCCCCATCCTCCCCTCCCTCCCTCCCCCCACCCCAATCTTTATCCTTTCTTTTCCACTCCCCACCTGGGGACAGGTGCCCCAATTCTCTCCTTCCCCTCCCAACCCCATATCCCTCCTCGCTTCAGGGACCAGAGGAACAGCTGGGAAGGCCTCTGGACTTAGGGCTCAACTAGGTTAATCTTTCATTTGTCAAGTCAGAGCCTAAGCAGAAGTGGCTGGGGAGGGAGACTTCCCTCCCTTGGCCTGTGTCCATCCTGAAAGACAGTTTTGCCACCACCTCCCCAAGACTGAGGGTGCTGCCCAGGGTGGAGGGAGACTCCTGATGACTTTGAGGGGTGCTATGGGGTGATCCCTCTTGCTGTCTCTGGGCATGTCTGCAGGGTGGGTTCTGGATGGACAAATGGACCCACCACCCACACCCAAACTGTCCAACTCCAAGCCACTGCCTCCAAACTGGAATGGGACGGGAAGTAGCTGGAGACTTCTGGGGAGCGGCCACTGCACTTCTTGGCCAGCTCTTTCCCCTTTCCACTGCCCCTACCCCAAAGATCTCAGAAACTGAAGGGGCTACCCTGTGTCCCCAGCAGGGCCCCCAGGACCTCTTCGCTGTAGACTTCATTCCTGACTCATCCTCTCTTTCCCCACTTCACTTCACCTCGGGGATCAATTTGCTGTCTCAGTTTCATCCTGCTCCTCCCACTTCTGGGGTGGGGGGAGCTTCCCCCTGTGACCCAGTGCCCCTCCCCCAACCCTGCCTTCTCTGGATTCTGGTCCGAGGGCCTAGGGCAGGGTGGATAGAGCAAGGGGATGCTTGGAGGTTGGGTTAAGCCCTGCACTGACTTCCAGTTGGTTTATTTCCCTTTCCTGGTATCCACGGAGGGGAATCGAGAGGAAGCCAAGGGAGGGCCCAGGACACTTGGGTCCCCAACCTCCTGCTCCTCACTTCCCTGGGGCAAACTCCATTAGGTCAGTCTTCTCCCTGACCCCAACTCCCCCCTCGCTGAGTTTTGTGCCCCTTCCTTCCCATCCTCACCCTGCAGGTGCCAAATAGTGCTAGAATTCTTTTATTTCTTTTATTTCTTGGGCCTCTGGTGGAGACAGATGGAGGAAGGGGGCAGGTGGAAAACTCACTCTTTCTGGCTGTTTAGACTCTGAATGTTAACTCTTCAACTCTTAGTCCTGGGTCAGGGCTCCTTTGAATAGTCTCTCTTCAGGGCACCCCTCTTCCCCCCAGTGCCTGTTGAGGGTAAAAACTCAACCTCTCAGTGGCTTGAGCCTTCCTGGCTCCCCCTTTTTTGGTTCAGTGCCGCCTTCTCAGTTTCTACATCCCAGCCCACGTATCTCTCTCTCTCTCCGTGGTCCCCTGATCCCGTCTTCTCCTTGGAGATGAATGGTAGCCTGCCCACAGACCTACTTTCTAAATAAGACCACCTCTTCCTACATTTCCCCTCCCCAGTCTCCACAGACATACCCTTTCCCCCAAGATTGGGGTTTGGACCAAGGGAGGAGAGACCCCAATATTCCCTTTCCACCCCCACCACCTTCGGAATCAATCTCCCACTTAGTTTGCTTTGGTTTTCGTTTGGTTTTTGTTTGGTTTTTCATTTTCTATTTTCCACTATCAACCCCTGCAGTCCCAGGCAGGGATGGGTGGGTGGGTGGGTGGGGGTGGGAGGAAGGAGGAGAACCTTGCTTGGGCCAGGGCTAGAGGTTACCCCATCACTATCTCCTCCTCACCCAGCAGTTCCCCATTTTTTTTTATTTTTAGAGACAACACCTATAATTTCTGCTTCCCCTGTAAATAGGCCTACGATCGGTATTCTTGACCCCTTGTTCCTACTCTGTTCCCCTCGCCTTTGCCTTCCCTCATAAAGAGCTGGATGTCTCAGTGTCCCCACTCCTGTGCCCTGCTCCTACTTCATCCCTGGCAGATGGAGGGACCTCTGGGGCAAAGTGGATGTAGGGGAGGGAAGGGAGCTGGAGGCTTAGGATGGGGTGGGGCAGCAGTGGGAGAGTTGGCCAGAGAGCATCTCCAGGTTTCTCTTGCCTGCCCCTCTCCCCTGCTGAGGGGCCATGTCTCTGTATATAATATATATATGTATGTATTGTCCCCGGTTTTGTATGGACCATGCCCTCTGTCAGGTTGTCCCCATAAAAACAGCCCCCCACCCCATCCCCCATTTGCCTATGCTTGACTTATTCCTTTGAGGGGAGGAGGGAGAGAGAGGGTTATGTATGTGAAGGGGGGAGGGGTGAAACTGGAGTCTGGCTTCTCACGTAGCCCCCTTCCCCAAGTGGACTACAGGTGAATGAGGGACTCGGAGTCTTGTAGCTGAGGCCATCGATGTACATCTCATTCACTGCCACCATGCAGAATGAGGCTATGCTCTCCCTGCTCAGCACCAAATTCAATCCAACAGGGATTGAGGTAGGGAGATCATAGTGGTTAGCACTCCGCACTCAGAGGTAGGAAAGTTTGTGTCCAAATACTCTGATGCTTACTAGCTTCATGACAAAAGACAAATCACTTAACCCGTTTGAAACTTGATTTCTTCATTTGTGTAAAGGGAATGATGATACCTGTAGCACCTACTTCACAAGGTGGTTGTGAGGCTCAAATGAGACAATATATATAAAGTACTTGACAAAATTTGAAGAGCTATATAAATGTCAGTTATTATTAGGCAGCTAGGTGGCACAGTGCATAGAATGCCAGGCCTGGAGTCAGGAAGATCTGAGTTCAAATCCAGCCTCAGACACTTACTAGCTGTGTGACCCTGGGCAAGTCACTCAACCCCAGTTGCCTCAGTTTCCTCCTCTGTCAAATGAGCTGGAGAAGGAAATGGCAAACTATTCTTAGACTCTTTGCCAAGAAAATCCCAAACAGGGTCATGAAGAATCAGACACAACTGAACAACTTAATATTGTTATTATTGAGCTTAATAAATACTAAAAACCAAAGGGTTGGAGCTACGTGGTCCAGGCAGGTCAACTCTTAATCTTTTATGTTGTGATTTCAATTTATTTCTCCTTCACTTACTGAATCAAGCAGACCCCCATATTACTGGGTTTAAACCCTTTCCTCCAGTCACTTCTCTAGACCCTGCCTGGACAGTACCAGATACTTTATTTATTCAATTAGTCAGTCAACAAACATTTCATAGGATTATACCTATGAAACAGGAAGGGATAGGCCATCTAGTCCAACTAACTAATTTTATTCATATCAGAGGCCATTAAGTGACTTGCCCAAAATCATACAGTAAGGATCAGAGACAAAATGTGAATGTAGGTCCTCTGCCTCAATACTCTTATACTCCCCTTGTACCAAGATGCCTTACTGTTAAGCATCTCCTATATGCAAAGCACCATGCTAGTCACTGCGGATACCAAAATAATCCCTGCTCCCAAGAAGTTTACATTCCAAATCATCACCACCATTATTAATGCTAGTATTACTATCATTAATAGTAATAATCCTTTAACTGGCATTTGTTATTCAGTTATGTCTGACTCTTCATGACCCCTTTTGGGGTTTTCTTGGCAGAGATACTGGAGTGGTTTCCCATTTCCTTCTCCAGCTCATTTGACAGATGAGGAAACTGAGGCAAACAGGGTTAAGTGACTTGCCCAGAGTCACACAGCTAGCAAGTGTCTGTGGTTGCATTTGAACTCAGTCAGGTCTTGCTGACTCCAGGCCTGGTGCTCTATCCATTGCGCCACCTAGTGTCTTTAATTGGTACAGCACTTTGCAATTTATCCCATTTTCTCTTCCCAACAACCCATGAGGGAGGGAATAATACTGATTCCTTGCATTTCTGCAGTAGTTTAAGGTTTACCTTTTTTTTGTGTGTGTAGTATTATCTCCATGAGGAAACATTTAGAGAAATGGAGTGTCTTTTTCACACAGCTATTACATAGGTAGCAGAGGCATTTGATTCTAAATTATAGGAGCATAGATTTAGAGCTGGAAAGACACCGTAGAGGTCAGTTAGTCCAGCTGCCTCATTTTACAGGTGAGGAAACCGAGGCCCAGAGAGGTTAGTAAATAGCAGAGCTATGATGTGAACCTAGGTGCTCTAACTCAAAATCCAACACTTTTCCCCAACCCCACACTGCCCAGGGTTCTTTGTCTATACCACCTGATTCTGGACTGAGAGTCTCTTGTGTACTTTGACTGGGGTAGGTGGTGGGTTGGCAGCAGGAATCCAGAAGTTGGGGAGAGCAATCCCCTCCTGAGCCGTAAGGAAGTCCCTATTTGAAAGGGAGAAACGGTCCCTGCTTCTGAGAAACTCCCAGTCTGAGAGAGAAGAGACAAGCCCTGCCCTCAGTGAGCTTCCAGTTTCCTGGAGGGAGGCTGTTCCTTAATCAGAACTGTAGGGAGCTGTAGTCTATTAAATAGTCACTGAAGGGGGCTGTTGGAGGCTAAGGCTCATATCAGGAGAAACTTCCTGAAGGAGGTGGTTTATGCCAGAGCAGGGGTGGGGAACCTTTGGCCCTTTGACTGAATACCAACTTTAGTCAAAGGGCCGCATTTGAGGACCTAAAGGGCCACATGTAACCTCGAGGCCACAGGTTCCCCAGCCCTGTGCTAGAGTATAAAGGATAGGGTATAGCTGCCTGGAAAAGGGAAGTTATTCTAGCCTGAGGGGAAGCCAAGGGGGGCCATAAAGGAAGGAAAAGAAGTCATGGGGTGGATATTTTGGCTGCTGTGGGAATCTCTTGCTACAGAGCAGACAGCTACGTGGTACAGTGGGTAAAGTGTGGGGCCTGGAGTCATGAAGACCTGAGTTCAAATCTAGCTGCAGACACTTCCTAGCTGTGTGACCCTGGACAAGTCACTGTGCCTCAATTTGCTCATCTGTAAAATGATGATAATAATAGCACCTACCTCTCAGGGTTGTTGTAAGGATCAAATAAGAATAATTGTAAAATGCTTAGTACAGTGCCTGACACATAGTAAGTGCTATATAAATGTCAACTATTATTATTACAGAGAAAAGTGGGATTTGTCCCTAGGCTTTCCTATGGAAAGAGGGAGGTGACTGTCTTATTACCCTTTTACGAGGGGTAGCATCGGTATCGTGATTCCCCAATATTTTGTCCATAGGTCTGGCCCTCTGGCGAGAGTTAGGTTGCAGTGGGAGATAAGAATGGTAGGTAGTGCCTTGGCATTTGGAGAGAAGCTATCCCAGCCTGACTCAAAAGCCCGTGCAAAAGAGACCTGATGCCCACACTGAGAGGGCATATCTGGAGGAAGGTGGGATAGGATACTCCTGAATCCCTTATTTACCAGCTCTGTTTTCCCACTTTCTTTGATCCAGCTTTGGATTGCTGATTCATACCATTGGCTTCCTGGTTTCTCCATTAATGGAACTGAATGCTGGGATGCCAGAGTCCCTAGCTAGGAATAGGGCTTGATGAAACCCTGGGGAGTGATTCCAGGCCATGCTAAGAGGGAGGAGAGGACAGAAAACTCACTGATGCCACTGGGATTTCACAGTGCATGGGAGATACCTACCTCCTCTTCATTATGAGTTTAGCAGAGTAAAAGCCAGGTAAACACCTAGACAGAAGATGAGTCTAGTGACTTACAGAATCTAGAGATGGAAGGGATTATAGAGATAATCTAACCTCAGTCTCCTCATTTCATAGGTAGGAAAAATTAATTCAAGAGTGGGGAAGTAACTTATTTGTGGTTATACACACAAAAAATGAGTAAGTACAGTCAGAAGTTAAAAGTAGGCATCTGACTCTAAACAATGTTCTTTCCACTATATTGTCATGATCATGGATAAAGTGTTATATCAGGAAGACCCAGTTTCAAATCCTGCCTTAAAGATCTACTTTAGCTTTTGATCCCAGATAAGTCAGTTAACTTCCCTAAGCCTAATTTCTTCATCTACAAAATGGGGATAATAATATGCACCTACAGCAAGGGTCATTGTGAGGATCAAATAAAATAATGAATGTGAAGAGCTTTACAAACCCTAAGGCGCTGTGTAAACAACATACGAATAAGGGATAGGTATGGCACCTGTGGTCTCATTGACAGAGGAAACTCCTCCTTTACAATGGCAGGTCCACACCTTCTCTGCACTTACAGGCTTAGAAAGTTATCGAGGGCAGGGGTGTCAGACACAGAGCCCCCGGCCACGTTGCAGCCCTTAGCACTCCCAAGTGAGTACAACCAAACCAGATTAAAATGTAATTGTTGGGGCAGTTAGGTGGCAGTAAATAGAGCACTGGCCCTGGAGTCAGGAGGACCTGAATTAAAATTCAACCTTAGGCACTTACTGTGTGGTCCTGAGCAAGTCACTTAATCTCAATTGCCTTAAAAAAATAAATGAAATTGTTGTTGTTCAGTCATGTCCTACTCTTTATGAACCCATTTGGGGTTTTCTTGGCAAAGATACTGGAGTGGTTTGCCATTTCCTTCTCCAGATCATTTGACAGATGAGGCAACTGAGGCAAACAGGGTTAAGTGACTTGTCACATAGCTAGTATCTGAGGTCAGATTTGAACTCAGGAAGATGAGTCTTCCTGACTCTGGGTTCTATCCACTGTGCTACCTACCTGCCCATTAAAATGTAAGTAGGGAACATTTAACAAAATTAATTTTAAAAATACAATAGAAGATAGATAGCATTAATATGTGGGGTTTTTTTTAACTTAATATGTTGAATACAGGGATCTTATGTAAAATTTAGTGGCCCCATTTCTATTTGTTTGACATCACTAGTCTAGAGAACTGAGAGGTTATAACTGAAATCAATTCTCTACTCACTGTATTACCATGTAAGTCATTACAGGGCAAGTCATTTTACCCTATTTGCCTCAGTTTCTGTATCTATAAAATGAGCTGAAGGAAATGGCAAACTACTCCAGTATCCTTGCAAAGAAAACCCCGGGGACAGTAGGGTCCACAAGGTCATGAAGAGTCAAACGTGACTGAACAACAAAGCTTCGTTACCAACACATTGCCAGTACCCACACTGAAGACCACCAATCCTTAAGATCAGAGATTATCAAGTCTCTTACTCCGTAAAATCTCGAGAAACATGTTTTGTTTGCCCCTTCCTGGTATGAGGACAGGTGATAGGAGATAGTGGGGGAAGGGGCAGTTTGAAAAATCCCATCCTGCTGAGTCAATAAACTCTCCAGCCTTCCTGTGTGCCATTTGACAGCTGGCCGGCCAGGAAGGGAAGTGGTACACTGTGTGTCCTGTTTGCAGCTGATTGCCTGTTGAGTCTTATCAATGTGTTGCACCTAGAGAATTTTGCTTGTCTGTGCTGACTTCAAGATGTGACCAATGAAAGTGTGTTGTGGTGGGTTGGATTTAGCAGGCAGAAGATAGTGAATTGTGGGGGCAGCTAGGTGGCGCAGTGGATAGAACACCAGCCCTGAAGTCAGGAGGATCTGAGTTCAAATCCGACCTCAGACCAAACACTTGACACTTACTAGCTGTGTGACCCTGGGCAAGTCACTTAACCCCAACTGCCTAAGTTAAAAAAAAAAAAAGATAGTGAATTGTGGTGTTAGGCCCTATGGGGGGGGAGGGGAAGATGTGTATTGTTCTAATGGATGGGCTTTCTGTGAGTTCCATGGTATTTATCAGTACTTTAAAGCTTAGAAAGCACTTTCCATATGTTCTCTCATTTGGTCTTAACAGCAACAGTCCTGTGAGGTTGCTAATATGTCCCTTCTACAGATGGGGAAGCAGAGTCAGATAAAAGTTAAGTTATCTATTACAGCTAGTAAAAGTATCTGAGGCAGGATTGGAACTCAGACTTTCCTGACTCCAAGTTCAGCACCCATACCACCTAACTGCCTCTTATAAATAGTATTGTTAACCATTTATTTATTGAGGCAATCAGGGTTAAGTGACTTGCCCAGGGTCACACAACTAGTAAGTATCTGTGGTTGAATTTTAACTCAAGTGCTCCTGACTAGTGCTCTATCCACTTCAACACCTAGCTGCCCTGAGTATATTAACTATAAAAGCTGGAAGGAGTCTTAGAAACTAGCTAGATCTAAGCCTTTGATTTTATAGATGGGGAAACTGAGACCCCTGAGATGAGGAAAGGTGATATCCAAAGTCACACAGTGAGTTGGTAGCAGAATTGGAAATAACATCTAGGGTTCCTACTTTTCCCAGTCTAATGTTCTTTCCACTACATCCTGCTTCCCCTGCTGGCCTGTGTTATTAATGCTGGGAGGTGTTATTAATGGGATGCCCCCATTGTAAATTGTCTATGTACAAGGGCTTCCCCTTCTTTTCCTAGCCAGAGAAAGGATACACTACTCCTTTAAAAGGAAAAAAAAGGGGGGGGGAAAGGAGCCAGGATCTGGAGGGAGAAGGAAAACCAAAGTGCCACCTGGGGAAGAGAATCTTTGCCAGTGAGTAGAGACAGCCCCTTCATGATTGAAGGTTCATGAAGAACCTTCTCTGCCTCGCCCATCACACCCATGGTATCCACCTGCGTTCTGTGCTCTTGGCTCAATCTTTTGGCAAGAAGGAGAAAGTAAGGCACAGAATCCCAGGAAGATGCCAAGGGTGCCCGTGACTATGGTCTTGGCATATTGAGAGCCTTCAAACCAGGGATATGCTGGTAAATGTTTAACAAATGGCTCACCAAAAAAAAAAAAAGACACAATCTGCATGTAATTTGAATTATTCACATTTTCTCCATCACTTTCTTGTCTAGACAATCAACAAAATAGTAAGTCAAACCCCGATTTATAGGATTTGTCAATTGATACTGTGTAAATGTTTACACTAAAAATTTAACAATGGACTCTCAGAGGAGGTAGGAGCTGGCTCCAGCACACCTCTACCTCCACCCCTCTTTATACCCCACTGTCCCCATGTCCAGATGAAACCTTGCAATCTTAGCCCTATACAGCATTGGGCTCAGTTTTGGTTTGGGATGAGTTCTGGGATTCAGGGAAAGGTATGTGTGTTCAAAGCTCTTGAAACAAATGTAATCTGGCTCACTTTGAATAAGCAAAAGATGTCATACAGCAAGCACATTTCGGGGTGAGGGGGGGAAAGAATATAAAGGAGTGAACAATGATGAGGTGTCTGAACTCTGAGAGTAAAACCTCTATAGATCTTCTAGACTTAATAGACTTTCCACAGATACATTCATTCTACAAGCATTTATTGAATTCCTATTATGTGCTAGGCAGGGGCAGCTAGGTGGTTCATTGGATAGATAGAGTGCTGGGCTCAAAATCAGGAAGACTCATGTTCATGAATTCAAATCTGGCTTCAGACATTTACAGGCTGTGTGACCCTGGGCAAGTCACTTAACCCTGTTTGCCTCAGTTTCCTCATCTATAAAATGAGTAGGAGAAGGAAATGGTACACCACTTCAAATCCTAGCCTCAGACTAGCTGTGTGACCCTGGATAGGTCACTTAATCCTTGTTTGCCTCAGTTCTCTCAAGGTGTTGGAAATACAAAACAAAACAAAAATGATCTCTGCCCTCAAAGAATTTACATTAGATCCCTACTGACATACTTAAGATTTTCACAATTCCCCACCTATATATTTTCATAGCATCCTTCCTCTGGAGGTCCTTGTGCACTAAGAGATATCCTTCTTTAATGGGAAAAGAGCTAAATTTGAAGTCAAAAGATAGGATTTCAAGCCTTGTCTCTGTCATTTAGTAGCCCTAGACCTCGGATAAACCAATTCACCAGCCACTTCAGCTCTCATTCTTTTCATCTGTAAAATGGGGAGAATCTTTAAGAATTCTGTAGGCTTGCTGTGTAAATGAGAGCCATTATTATTCTATTGGACTCCCCTATGTCTTCATGATCCCTCAGAGATTCATATGTAGACCTTCAATTCTTCTTTATATGCTTACCTTCATTGGGATAAGAACTGGACCTATGATTTTATTGGCATAGAGAACTCCTGAGTGAGGGAACTCCTCCTACCAAACTCTTAAAGAGTTGCCTATGGGGATGAGAGATTAAGTGATTTGTCCCGGGTTACACAGCCGGTGTGACCTAAGTGTATGACTTGAACCCAGCCTTCTATCCGTTATGACACATATTTAACAGGTCCATAAACCCCTTCTCTATGGGGAGATGATGTAGTGGGGGGAAAATACTGGATCCGGGCTCTCATAAGGAAAAAGAACTGAATTATCTTAAGCTCCCGAAGTCTTAAATTTGCCCTTCTGTAAAATGAAAGGGGCTGGATTACGTGGTCCTTAAATTCCTTTACAATCCTAGATTTAGATATTCCTACAAACCCCATAATCCCACCACCATCCCCTTGCAAACAGAGTTGAGACTAGGGATAGGCGAGTTAGGTAGTCACAATGGGAGTGGGGTGGGGAGAGAAAACACGAGGGACCTTTTGGAAGATGAGTTTTTATAGACGCACTTGTTTTTTAATGGCAGAAAATTCTGTCTCTGGTCCTCGGGTATTTATTTTGTGATTCCCCGAAGTCCCCTGCGTACCAGTGAACACCCAGGGGAGCGCTATTTTTAAACTTTGCTGGGGGCGAACAAACCCCATTTTCCTCGACTCAGACCCTTCCCAGCAGAGTTCCATAATTCCACAGACCTTTTTATACTCTCGCATAGGTCCCTATAGACTTTATCAAGGACTAGAAGAACCTTTGATCCCAAAGGAAGACATCAGCAACGCCACCCACCCTTTCTCGGGAGCTCCCCTCTGCTAAAATGTTGCATGACAGCCCCCAGCCCACCCCAGAATCTGCGCTGCCCAGAGCCTAGGGCCGGGGATCACCAGCGCCTGAGCCCCATACTCCTCCCCCTCCTCCGCTGCCCCAGTCGACTCCTCCTCTGACTCTCTCCCTCCCTCCTTCCTTCCCTCCCTCCCTCTCTTTGTCTCTCCCGCGCCCGCCCTCCTTGCCCCCACCCCCACCCCCTGCATCGCCACCTCCCCTTGGGGACCCCGGAGGGCTACGCTGACGCGACGATTCCACGATCTATTAGCTGGGCAGGGGAGACTGGGGCAGCTGGGTTGGGGGGG